>NW_025746547.1:0-5000 GCF_021184085.1 Oncorhynchus gorbuscha | reverse complement strand
TCTCCCCTCCCCTCTACTCTTCTTCTCTCCTCTCCTCTCCTCTCCTCTACTCTACTCTACTCTACTCTACTCTACTCTACTCTACTCTACTCTACTCTACTCTACTCTACTCTACTCTACTCTTCCTTCCTCTCCTCTACTCTTCCTTCCTCTCCTCTACTCTTCCTCCTTCTCCTCTACTCTTCCTCCCTCCCCTCTGCTCTTCCTCCCTCCCCTCTACTCTTCCTCGCTCTCCTCATCTCTTCCTCCCTCCCCTCCCCTCCCCTCTTCTCTTCCTCCCTCCTCTCCCTATCCTCCGTCTCCTCTACTCTCCCTCCCCTCTTCTCTTCCTCCCTCCCCTCTACCCTTCCTCCCTCCCTCCCCTCTCCTCTTCCTCCCTCTCCTCTGCAGACCTTAAATGTCATGCCTGTACAGAAACATTTTGATCACCGCTAGCTAGGTGTTCCTGGCCAGTTTGTCCTCAGCCCAAGATATTGAATGTATTTGCATGTGTGGTATTCTGACATCTAGACCTTCACAAACAGACATTTGTGTTTCTCTGGCCTTTGGGAATATGAACCCAGCTGTTAGGGAACAGACACAGGGTGAGGGTGCATGGAATGGAATTGATTCTGTCTAGAATAGATGTGTTTGAATCGTTGCAGTTCATGGAATTGATTCAGTTCATGGAATTGATTCTGTTTAATATAGATGTGTTTGAATCGTTGCAGTTCATGGAATTGATTCTGTCTAATAGTGATGTGTTTGAATCGTTGCAGTTCATGGAATTGATTCTGTCTAATAGAGATGTGTTTGAATCGTTACAGGTCATGGAATTGATTCTGACTAATAGAGATGTGTTTGAATCATTACAGTTCATGGAATTGATTCTGACTAATAGAGATGTGTTTGAATCGTTACAGTTCATGGAATTGATTCAGTCTAATAAAGATGTGTTTGAATCGATGCAGTTCATGGAATTGATTCTGTCTAATAGAGATGTGTTTGAATCGTTACAGTTCATGGAATTGATTCAGTTCATGGAATTAATTCTGTCTAGGATAGATGTGTTTGAATCATTACAGTTCATGGAATTGATTCAGTCTAATAGAGATGTGTTTGAATCATTACAGTTCATGGGATTGATTCAGTCTAATAGTGATGTGTTTGAATCGTTACAGTTCATGGAATTGATTCAGTTCATGGAATTAATTCTGTCTAGGATAGATGTGTTTGAATCATTACAGTTCATGGAATTGATTCAGTCTAATAGAGATGTGTTTGAATCATTACAGTTCATGGGATTGATTCAGTCTAATAGTGATGTGTTTGAATCATTACAGTTCATGGAATTGATTCTGTCTAATAGAGATGTGTTTGAATCATTACAGTTCATGGAATTGATTCAGTCTAATAGTGATGTGTTTGAATCGATGCAGTTCATGGAATTGATTCTGTCTAATAGTGAGGTGTTTGAATCGATGCAGTTCATGGAATTGATTCTGTCTAATAGTGATGTGTTTGAATCGTGAACCTTTAACCAGGGTTAGTCTGTTACTTTTAAGCAGGGTTAGTCTGTGACGTTTAACCAGGGTTAGTCTGTGTGAACCTTTAACCAGGGTTAGTCTGTTACCTTTAACCAGGGTTAGTCTGTGACCTTTAACCAGGGTTAGTCTGTGACTTTTAACCAGAGTTAGTCTGTGTGGACCTTTTAACCAGGGTTAGTCTGTGTGGACCTTTTAACCAGAGTTAGGCTGTGTGGACCTTTTAACCAGGGTTAGGCTGTGTGGACCTTTTAACCAGGGTTAGTCTGTGACCTTTAACCAGGGTTAGTCTGTGACCTTTAACCAGGGTTAGTCTGTGACTTTTAACCAGAGTTAGTCTGTGTGGACCTTTTAACCAGGGTTAGTCTGTGTGGACCTTTTAACCAGGATTAGTCTGTGACTTTTAACCAGAGTTAGTCTGTGTGGACCTTTTAACCAGGGTTAGTCTGTGTGGACCTTTTAACCAGAGTTAGTCTGTGTGGACCTTTAACCAGGGTTAGTCTGTGTGGACCTTTAACCAGGGTTAGTCTGTGTGGACCTTTAACCAGGGTTAGTCTGTGACCTTTAACCAGGGTTAGTCTGTGACCTTTAACCAGGGTTAGTCTGTGACCTTTAACCAGGGTTAGTCTGTGACCTTTAACCAGAGTTAGTCTGTGACCTTTAACCAGGGTTAGTCTGTTACCTTTAACCAGGGTTAGTCTGTGACCTTTAACCAGAGTTAGTCTGTGTGGACCTTTAACCAGGGTTAGTCTGTGTGGACCTTTAACCAGGGTTAGTCTGTGACCTTTAACCAGGGTTAGTCTGTGACCTTTAACCAGGGTTAGTCTGTGACCTTTAACCAGGGTTAGTCTGTGACCTTTAACCAGGGTTAGTCTGTGACCTTTAACCAGGGTTAGTCTGTTACCTTTAACCAGGGTTAGTCTGTGTGGACCTTTTAACCAGGGTTAGTCTGTGTGGACCTTTTAACCAGGGTTAGTCTGTGACCTTTAACCAGGGTTAGTCTGTGACCTTTAACCAGGGTTAGTCTGTGACCTTTAACCAGGGTTAGTCTGTGACCTTTAACCAGGTTAGTCTGTGACCTTTAACCAGGGTTAGTCTGTGACCTTTAACCAGGGTTAGTCTGTTACCTTTAACCAGGGTTAGTCTGTGGACCTTTAACCAGGGTTAGTCTGTGTGGACCTTTAACCAGGGTTAGTCTGTGTGGACCTTTAACCAGGGTTAGTCTGTTATCTTTAACCAGGGTTAGTCTGTGACCTTTAACCAGGGTTAGTCTGTTATCTTTAACCAGGGTTAGTCTGTGACCTTTAACCAGGGTTAGTCTGTGTGGACCTTTAACCAGGGTTAGTCTGTGACCTTTAACCAGGGTTAGTCTGTGACCTTTAACCAGGGTTAGTCTGTGGACCTTTAACCAGGGTTAGTCTGTGACCTTTAACCAGGGTTAGTCTGTGACCTTTAACCAGGGTTAGTCTGTGACCTTTAACCAGGGTTAGTCTGTGTGGACCTTTAACCAGGGTTAGTCTGTGACCTTTAACCAGGGTTAGTCTGTGACCTTTAACCAGGGTTAGTCTGTGACCTTTAACCAGGGTTAGTCTGTGACCTTTAACCAGGGTTAGTCTGTGACCTTTAACCAGGGTTAGTCTGTGACCTTTAACCAGGGTTAGTCTGTGACCTTTAACCAGGGTTAGTCTGTGACCTTTAACCAGGGTTAGTCTGTGTGGACCTTTAACCAGGGTTAGTCTGTGACCTTTAACCAGGGTTAGTCTGTGTGGACCTTTAACCAGGGTTAGTCTGTGACCTTTAACCAGGGTTAGTCTGTGACCTTTAACCAGGGTTAGTCTGTGACCTTTAACCAGGGGTTAGTTACCTTTAACCAGGGTTAGTCTGTGACCTTTAACCAGGGTTAGTCTGTGTGGACCTTTAACCAGGGTTAGTCTGTGACCTTTAACCAGGGTTAGTCTGTGACCTTTAACCAGAGTTAGTCTGTGTGGACCTTTAACCAGGGTTAGTCTGTGACCTTTAACCAGGGTTAGTCTGTGACCTTTAACCAGGGAGTCCCTTTAACCAGGGTTAGTCTGTGACCTTTAACCAGGGTTAGTCTGTGACCTTTAACCAGGGTTAGTCTGTGACCTTTAACCAGGGTTAGTCTGTGACCTTTAACCAGGGTTAGTCTGTGACCTTTAACCAGGGTTAGTCTGTGACCTTTAACCAGGGTTAGTCTGTGACCTTTAACCAGGGTTAGTCTGTGACCTTTAACCAGGGTTAGTCTGTTGGACCTTTAACCAGGGTTAGTCTGTGACCTTTAACCAGGGTTAGTCTGTGGACCTTTAACCAGGGTTAGTCTGTGTCTGGACCTTTAACCAGGGTTAGTCTGTGACCTTTAACCAGGGTTAGTCTGGACCTTTAACCAGGGTTAGTCTGTGACCTTTAACCAGGGTTAGTCTGTGACCTTTAACCAGGGTTAGTCTGTGACCTTTAACCAGGGTTAGTGTGTGGACCTTTAACCAGGGTTGTGACCTTTAACCAGGGTTAGTCTGTGACCTTTAACCAGGGTTAGTCTGTGACCTTTAACCAGGGTTAGTCTGTGACCTTTAACCAGGGTTAGTCTGTGTGGACCTTTAACCAGGTTAGTTGTGACCTTTAACCAGGGTTGTGTGGACCTTTAACCAGGGTTAGTCTGTGACCTTTAACCAGGGTTAGTCTGTGGACCTTTAACCAGGGTTAGTCTGTGACCTTTAACCAGGGTTAGTCTGTGACCTTTAACCAGGGTTAGTCTGTGACCTTTAACCAGGGTTAGACCTTTAACCAGGGTTGTCTGTGGACCTTTAACCAGGGTTAGTCTGTGACCTTTAACCAGGGTTAGTCTGTGACCTTTAACCAGGGTTAGTCTGACCTTTAACCAGGGTTAGTCTGTGGACCTTTAACCAGGGTTAGTCTGTGACCTTTAACCAGGGTTAGTCTGTGACCTTTAACCAGGGTTAGTCTGTGGACCTTTAACCAGGGTTAGTCTGTGACCTTTAACCAGGGTTAGTCTGTGTGACCTTTAACCAGGGTTAGTCTGTGTGGACCTTTAACCAGGGTTAGTCTGTGACCTTTAACCAGGGACTGTGACCTTTAACCAGGGTTAGTCTGTGGACCTTTAACCAGGGTTAGTCTGTGACCTTTAACCAGGGTTAGTCTGTGACCTTTAACCAGGGTTAGTCTGACCTTTAACCAGGGTTGTCTGACCTTTAACCAGGGTTAGTCTGTGACCTTTAACCAGGGTTAGTCTGTGTGGACCTTTAACCAGGGTTAGTCTGTGACCTTTAACCAGGGTTAGTCTGTGACCTTTAACCAGGGTTAGTCTGTGACCTTTAACCAGGGTTAGTCTGTGACCTTTAACCAGGGTTAGTCTGTTACCTTTAACCAGGGTTAGTCTGTGACCTTTAACCAGGGTTACCTTTAACCAGGGTTAGTCTGTGACCTTTAACCAGGGTTAGT
>NW_025746546.1:97500-104122 GCF_021184085.1 Oncorhynchus gorbuscha | reverse complement strand
GGGGACCAGAGGTATGCTAATGGGAACAGACTGACCCTACATGGGAACAACAGACACCCTGTTATGGGGGGACCAGAGGTATGCTAATGGGAAACAGACTGACCCTACATGGGAACAACAGACACCCTGTTATGGGGGGACCAGAGGTATGCTAATGGAAACAGACTGACCCTACATGGGAACAACAGACACCTGTTATGGGGGGACCAGAGATGCTAATGGGTATGCTAATGGGAACAGACATGACTAATGGGAACAGACTGAGAGAACAACAGACACCCTGTTATGGGGGGACCAGAGGTATGCTAATGGGAACAGACTGACCCTACATGAGAACAACAGACACCTGTTATGGGGGGACCAGAGGTATGCTAAAAGGAACAGACTGACCCTACATGGGAACAACAGACACCCTGTTATGGGGGTCCAGAGTTATGCTAATGGAAACAGACTGACCCTACATGAGAACAACAGACACCCTGTTATGGGGGGACCAGAGGTATGCTAATGGAAACAGACTGACCCTACATGAGAACAACAGACACCCTGTTATGGGGGGACCAGAGGTATGCTAATGGAAACAGACTGACCCTACATGAGAACAACAGACATCCTGTTATGGGGGACCAGAGGTATGCTAATGGGAACAGACTGACCCTACATGGGAACAACAGACACCCTGTTATGGGGGGACCAGAGTTATGCTAATGAAACAGACTGACCCTACATGAGAACAACAGACACCCTGTTATGGGGGGACCAGAGGTATGCTAATGGGACCAGACTGACCCTACATGAGAACAACAGACACCCTGTTATGGGGGGACCAGAGTTATGCTAATGGGAACAGACTGACCCTACATGGGAACAACAGACACCCTGTTATGGGGGGACCAGAGGTATGCTAATGGAAACAGACTGACCCTACATGAGAACAACAGACACCCTGTTATGGGGGGACCAGAGGTATGCTAATGGGAACAGACTGACCCTACATGGGAACAACAGACACCATGTTATGGGGGGACCAGAGGTATGCTAATGGAAACAGACTGACCCTACATGAGAACAACAGACACCCTGTTATGGGGGGACCAGAGGTATGCTAATGGAAACAGACTGACCCTACATGGGAACAACAGACACCATGTTATGGGGGGACCAGAGGTATGCTAATGGAACAGACTGACCCTACATGGGAACAACAGACACCCTGTTATGGGGGGACCAGAGGTATGCTAATGGAAACAGACTGACCCTACATGGGAACAACAGACACCCTGTTATGGGGGGGACCAGAGGTATGCTAATGGAAACAGACTGACCCTACATGGGAACAACAGACACCCTGTTATGGGGGGGACCAGAGGTATGCTAATGGAAACAGACTGACCCTACATGAGAACAACAGACACCCTGTTATGGGGGGACCAGAGGTATGCTAATGGAAACAGACTGACCCTACATGGGAACAACAGACACCCTGTTATGGGGGGACCAGAGGTATGCTAATGGAAACAGACTGACCCTACATGGGAACAACAGACACCATGTTATGGGGGACCAGAGGTATGCTAATGGAAACAGACTGACCCTACATGGGAACAACAGACACCCTGTTATGGGGGGACCAGAGGTATGCTAATGGAAACAGACTGACCCTACATGAGAACAACAGACACCCTGTTATGGGGGGACCAGAGGTATGCTAATGGAAACAGACTGACCCTACATGGGAACAACAGACACCCTGTTATGGGGGGGGACCAGAGGTATGCTAATGGAAACAGACTGACCCTACATGGGAACAACAGACACCATGTTATGGGGGGACCAGAGGTATGCTAATGGGAAACAGACTGACCCTACATGGGAACAACAGACACCCTGTTATGGGGGGGACCAGAGGTATGCTAATGGAAACAGACTGACCCTACATGGGAACAACAGACATCCTGTTATGGGGGGGACCAGAGGTATGCTAATGTAAACAGACTGACCCTACATGGGAACAACAGACACCATGTTATGGGGGGGACCAGAGGTATGCTAATGGGAACAGACTGACCCTACATGGGAACAACAGACACCCTGTTATGGGGGGACCAGAGGTATGCTAATGGGAACAGACTGACCCTACATGGGAACAACAGACACCATGTTATGGGGGACCAGAGGTATGCTAATGGAAACAGACTGACCCTACATGGGAACAACAGACACCTGTTATGGGGGACCAGAGGTATGCTAATGGAAACAGACTGACCCTACATGGGAACAACAGACACCCTGTTATGGGGGGGACCAGAGGTATGCTAATGGGAACAGACTGACCCTACATGGGAACAACAGACACCCTGTTATGGGGGGGACCAGAGGTATGCTAATGGAAACAGACTGACCCTACATGGGAACAACAGACACCCTGTTATGGGGGGGACCAGAGGTATGCTAATGGAAACAGACTGACCCTACATGGGAACAACAGACACCCTGTTATGGGGGGACCAGAGGTATGCTAATGGAAACAGACTGACCCTACATGGGAACAACAGACACCCTGTTATGGGGGGACCAGAGGTATGCTAATGGGAACAGACTGACCCTACATGGGAACAACAGACACCATGTTATGGGGGGACCAGAGGTATGCTAATGGAAACAGACTGACCCTACATGGGAACAACAGACACCCTGTTATGGGGGGACCAGAGGTATGCTAATGGGAACAGACTGACCCTACATGGGAACAACAGACACCATGTTATGGGGGGACCAGAGGTATGCTAATGGGAACAGACTGACCCTACATGGGAACAACAGACACCCTGTTATGGGGGACCAGAGGTATGCTAATGGAAACAGACTGACCCTACATGAGAACAACAGACACCCTGTTATGGGGGGACCAGAGGTATGCTAATGGAAACAGACTGACCCTACATGGGAACAACAGACACCATGTTATGGGGGGACCAGAGGTATGCTAATGGAAACAGACTGACCCTACATGGGAACAACAGACACCCTGTTATGGGGGGACCAGAGGTATGCTAATGGGAACAGACTGACCCTACATGGGAACAACAGACACCCTGTTATGGGGGGACCAGAGGTATGCTAATGGAAACAGACTGACCCTACATGGGAACAACAGACACCATGTTATGGGGGGACCAGAGGTATGCTAATGGGAACAGACTGACCCTACATGAGAACAACAGACACCCTGTTATGGGGGACCAGAGGTATGCTAATGGAAACAGACTGACCCTACATGGGAACAACAGACACCATGTTATGGGGGGACCAGAGGTATGCTAATGGAAACAGACTGACCCTACATGAGAACAACAGACACCCTGTTATGGGGGGACCAGAGGTATGCTAATGGAAACAGACTGACCCTACATGAGAACAACAGACACCCTGTTATGGGGGGACCAGAGGTATGCTAATGGAAACAGACTGACCCTACATGGGAACAACAGACACCCTGTTATGGGGGGGACCAGAGGTATGCTAATGGAAACAGACTGACCCTACATGGGAACAACAGACACCATGTTATGGGGGGGACCAGAGGTATGCTAATGGAAACAGACTGACCCTACATGGGAACAACAGACACCCTGTTATGGGGGGACCAGAGGTATGCTAATGGAAACAGACTGACCCTACATGGAACAACAGACACCCTGTTATGGGGGGGGACCAGAGGTATGCTAATGGAAACAGACTGACCCTACATGGGAACAACAGACACCCTGTTATGGGGGGACCAGAGGTATGCTAATGGAAACAGACTGACCCTACATGGGAACAACAGACACCATGTTATGGGGGACCAGAGGTATGCTAATGGGAACAGACTGACCCTACATGGGAACAACAGACACCCTGTTATGGGGGGACCAGAGGTATGCTAATGGAAACAGACTGACCCTACATGGGAACAACAGACATCCTGTTATGGGGGACCAGAGGTATGCTAATGTAAACAGACTGACCCTACATGGGAACAACAGACACCATGTTATGGGGGGACCAGAGGTATGCTAATGGGAACAGACTGACCCTACATGGGAACAACAGACACCCTGTTATGGGGGGGACCAGAGGTATGCTAATGGGAACAGACTGACCCTACATGGGAACAACAGACACCATGTTATGGGGGGGACCAGAGGTATGCTAATGGGAACAGACTGACCCTACATGGGAACAACAGACATCCTGTTATGGGGGGACCAGAGGTATGCTAATGGGAACAGACTGACCCTACATGGGAACAACAGACACCCTGTTATGGGGGGACCAGAGGTATGCTAATGGGAACAGACTGACCCTACATGGGAACAACAGACACCCTGTTATGGGGGGGACCAGAGGTATGCTAATGGAAACAGACTGACCCTACATGGGAACAACAGACACCCTGTTATGGGGGGACCAGAGGTATGCTAATGGAAACAGACTGACCCTACATGGGAACAACAGACACCCTGTTATGGGGGACCAGAGGTATGCTAATGGGAACAGACTGACCCTACATGGGAACAACAGACACCCTGTTATGGGGGGACCAGAGGTATGCTAATGGAAACAGACTGACCCTACATGGGAACAACAGACACCCTGTTATGGGGGGACCAGAGGTATGCTAATGGAAACAGACTGACCCTACATGGGAACAACAGACACCATGTTATGGGGGGACCAGAGGTATGCTAATGGAAACAGACTGACCCTACATGGGAACAACAGACACCCTGTTATGGGGGGGACCAGAGGTATGCTAATGGAAACAGACTGACCCTACATGAGAACAACAGACACCCTGTTATGGGGGGGACCAGAGGTATGCTAATGGAAACAGACTGACCCTACATGGGAACAACAGACACCATGTTATGGGGGGGACCAGAGGTATGCTAATGGAAACAGACTGACCCTACATGGGAACAACAGACACCCTGTTATGGGGGGACCAGAGGTATGCTAATGGAAACAGACTGACCCTACATGGGAACAACAGACACCATGTTATGGGGGGACCAGAGGTATGCTAATGGGAACAGACTGACCCTACATGGGAACAACAGACACCCTGTTATGGGGGGGACCAGAGGTATGCTAATGGAAACAGACTGACCCTACATGGGAACAACAGACATCCTGTTATGGGGGGGACCAGAGGTATGCTAATGTAAACAGACTGACCCTACATGGGAACAACAGACACCATGTTATGGGGGGGACCAGAGGTATGCTAATGGGAACAGACTGACCCTACATGGGAACAACAGACACCCTGTTATGGGGGGGACCAGAGGTATGCTAATGGGAACAGACTGACCCTACATGGGAACAACAGACACCATGTTATGGGGGGGACCAGAGGTATGCTAATGGGAACAGACTGACCCTACATGGGAACAACAGACATCCTGTTATGGGGGACCAGAGGTATGCTAATGGGAACAGACTGACCCTACATGGGAACAACAGACACCCTGTTATGGGGGGACCAGAGGTATGCTAATGGAAACAGACTGACCCTACATGGGAACAACAGACACCATGTTATGGGGGGACCAGAGGTATGCTAATGGGAACAGACTGACCCTACATGGGAACAACAGACACCATGTTATGGGGGGACCAGAGGTATGCTAATGGGAACAGACTGACCCTACATGGGAACAACAGACACCCTGTTATGGGGGGACCAGAGGTATGCTAATGGGAACAGACTGACCCTACATGGGAACAACAGACACCCTGTTATGGGGGGACCAGAGGTATGCTAATGGAAACAGACTGACCCTACATGGGAACAACAGACACCTGTTATGGGGGGACCAGAGGTATGCTAATGGGAACAGACTGACCCTACATGGGAACAACAGACATCCTGTTATGGGGGGACCAGAGGTATGCTAATGGAAACAGACTGACCCTACATGGGAACAACAGACACCATGTTATGGGGGGGACCAGAGGTATGCTAATGGAAACAGACTGACCCTACATGAGAACAACAGACACCCTGTTATGGGGGGGACCAGAGGTATGCTAATGGGAACAGACTGACCCTACATGGGAACAACAGGGTTATTCCTTTTTCTATTTGAAAGGGAAGAAAGAAAAAGAGGGGTCCCAGGTGAACACAGGAAAACACATGCTTCTCTTCTTCTTCTCCTCCTTCTGTAATCCACCGGAGACTCACGCCCCATTTGGTTCCCATTAGCATAACTCTGGTCCCTCTGCCCCGTGTCAGAGTCCAGTCACACAGCTGCACATAGGACAGGGACCTCTGTCATTGTGGCTGCGAAGCAAAAGCAAAGCAGAACTGACATGGAGGACTGGTGTTGTGCTGTGGGGATTTGAAAGGCAGAAGGAGAGGCCTGTGTTCGAAGTTGACTACATTTTCCCTTTCCCTTGTAACCGGGCGTTTTATACCGAAAGCCTGCGAACAAATGATTAATCGTTGTTTACTCAGCAGCATTTAGGAATTGGAAGGCAAGAAAGTTCCGTTTTAAGTCAGACCCAACGTATAAAGCCAAACAAGCAAAAATTTGCCTCTGAATTTGTGGCGTGTTGCATCTGCTACAAAGAC
>NW_025746546.1:87500-92500 GCF_021184085.1 Oncorhynchus gorbuscha | reverse complement strand
AATACAAAATAAAAAAGACGGACAACGCACAGACATGACACAGGAACAGAAACAATAACGCCTGGGGAAGGAACCAAAGGAGTGACATTCAGGGAAGGTAATCATGGAGGTGATGGAGTCCAGGTGCGCCTAACGATGGTGACAGGTGTGCTGCATAACGAGCAGCCTGGTGACCTAGAGGCCGGAGAGGTTGATGTAACGTTAGAAGAGATCTTCACCTTTTGGTTTTGTGATGACTCTCTCTGTGCAGAGAAGAGCGGCAGACTGATTCTGAAGTGGGGCTAAGACGTACATACTTATCCACACGCACCCATGTACTGTATGCACACACACCCTCGTGCATACACACGTGATGACAAAGAACCTTGGACATGATTGTGATTTTCCTGTCAAAATAAAGAGGCCGCAATCATATCCATCATCTTCTATAATACACATCATTCCCTTTTACAAGCGTGGTTGAATGTTTTCCTCTGTCATTTGTGTGATTACAGAAGATTTTACAGCCCTTAGCAGTCTAACACAGAAACACAGACTTTAGACATTTGGGATTGGCTCCACATCCTTTTCACCAAACGTGAAACATACAATCCGCATGCTGTTGAATCAGTGCTATTTCTACCAAGTTATTTATTTATGTTATCAACACCTCAGGCTCCATTCGGTCTGTGATTCAGGATTGTGAGTCGATAGCTACAGAAATATTGGAGGGAAAAATGTTAGCGCTGACTTCATGTTAGAATGAAACTCTTCCTGGAAATGACTTCCATAGCAACGTCTCGCTACGCTAATACGCTACAACCACAAATATTCCCCCTCTCCTTTAAGCAATTTGTCTTTGAAGACCGAGAGAGTTTTCGATGTAATTATTATAATTTATCAATTTAATCTTTTAACATAACAATGGACTGATAAGGCAAGGGGTGCCAACATTGTTTAATATAAAGTTTGGGCTTTTGGGGATTTTTCCTCCCTGCCTTTCCCTCCCCTTTTCCCCTCTCTCCCTCGTTCCTAGTACAGAGTCCTCTATGCCTTCCAGAATTCGTGGCAATGAGAAATGTGTGGCTTGGAGCTGTGTACATTTGGAAGCCTCTACCACAGTCGTTTTTCTAAATCCTTGTTCATGGTGGATATTGTTGGTATTTAACGTGGTTACACAGACCCCACAGAAGAATGGTGTGAGGCAGACCATATGCCAACTATGTTTAGCTGTTAAATCTTACATTTCCATCAGTGAAATCCTCCACCATAGAGGTGTGAATTAGCCTAGCATTTAAAGCAACTTCCTGTAAAACAGACCTCTTCTTCCTGTAAAACGGACGTCTCGACCTGTAGACTTTGAAGCACTTATGATTGACAGACCAGTGCTTCAGATTCTGGTGGACTGAGTTGGACTCTCCTGAGCTGTCTAGACACTTGACCTCTAACTGCTAAAAGCTTTTAGGGGTCAGCTCCAGTTCAGCCTCTACTATTGATTAATGGTGACTTAGTCAAAACAAGTGAGATATTCAATGAGAAGAAAAGAAAAGTGTTTCTGTCAGCTCAGGTGGGGTCAGGTTATGAATTAATGAAATAATTCATATTAGATAATACAAAGGGTATTGTGGGAAATCTGGTCATAGTGAATTCGTCAGAAGGCTTTTAACAGGGACTGACAGGGGAAATTAGTACTACAATTGTAATATTAAAATGTAATTGAATAAACAAATTGTACTGTGCTGAAACAATTCAAAGCTGTTGCAGTACATAAATCTCCTTGAGAAATGAGCTCTCTGTGTGACTGTGTGTTGATGTGTTACTGGTGTACATCTGTTACGGTGTCTATCTGTGAAACCCTTCAGTTCTGTTTGTGTGACTGCTTGATTGATGAGTGCTCTGTAGCCTGAGCTCTGTCCTCTCCCTGCTCCCTCCCTCCCTCCATCTCTCTCTCTCTCTCTCTCTGTCTGTATGATCAGTTGATTGACATGACCTTCCTCTCTCCCCCTGTGTCTCTACAGGCCATTCGCTGCACTCTGGTGAACTGCACCTGTGAGTGTTTCCAGCCAGGAAAGATCCACCTGCGTACATGTGACCAGTGCAAGCACGGCTGGGTGGCTCACGGTAAGAGACGGCCATTTTGAATTCTGCCGACCTACTAACCAGGGTGATGGGAGTCACTGTGTCCAAGATGATCTGTACAGTAGTTGTAATATGAAATATTATTACATTTTTTTACAAGAAGATTGTGTGGTATGGTAGGAAATCATTTTAACAATAGTGTATAACTGCAATAGTTTGTCACATTAGTCTGTCTCTCTCTCTTTTCTCTCTCTCTGCCTCTTTAGTCCTGTGAAGTTATATGCTCTCATAAACCTGCCTCTTTAGCCAGAGGAGAGAGGTCCTGACACACAGCTGTACTCTCCTTATACAGGGTCACTAAAGAGATCAGTATAATATGCAGTGCCTACATCTTTTATATAGGGCTGTGTTATCCCCTCGTAGATTCTACAGGTAACAGGTTCATATAAACGCTTAAAAGGGAAGATTCAATACATTTTTACCACATCAAAGATTTGATAAATATGTTTTTTTTGTTACCATAGAGAGATACCGTTCAACTTTAGTGTTTGTCCTGTGTATGTCTTTTATTTAAAAACATTGTCTTTTATTTAATACTTTGTGTATTTTATTTAAATACTTTGTGTATTTTATTTAAATATTTGTGTATTTTATTTAAAACCGTTATGTATTTGATTTAAAAACGTTATGTCTTTTATTTAAATACTTTGTGTATTTTATTTAAATACTTTGTGTATTTTATTTAAAAACTGTGTGTATTTTATTTAAATACTTTGTGTATTTTATTTAAATACTTTATATATATTTATTTAAAAACTTTAAGTGTTTTGGGTCAAAGTCATACCTGTACCTACTACCTTAGAACAATATCCACGAGAGAGACAACCTCATGACTTGTTCAGGGGGGAAAAGGGACATGGAGCGAAAGAAAGAAAGAAGATGGAAAGCATAGAAAGGAGGGAACAGAGGGGAAAATAAGATAAAAGAAAACACCTGTTTGGCCCAAGTGTAGAGAGGGCCTTCAGCGATCAGCACAGGACCCCATTGAATATTTTTAATCTCCTTCTCTGAACTGTCAGAGGGCCCTTCTCCCCTTCGCTCTCCCCACGTTTCATTTCATCTCGGCATTGGCAGCCACTCTGACAAGCAGTTCTTCATTTTTTATGATGTTCGTGTCTCGCAGAGTGTGTTGTCAGGCAAAGCCCTCGTCAGCGGAAAGGCTGTCCTGGGATCAGAGGAGACAAAACCAGGTGTCATACAGACAGGCGAAGAGAGAAGAGGGGAGGGAGGAGTGGGAGGAAGGGAGGGATGGGGGAAAAAGGAGTGAAAGAGAGGGGGATGGAGAGAAAAGCAGGTGAGTGAGGGTAAGGTGGAGAGGGGGTGATGGGAGAGAGGTGGTGACGTGAGAGATAGGGTAGAGGGGAAGAGACAGGGTAGAGGGGAAGAGACAGGGTAGAGGGGAAGAGACAGGGTAGAGGGGAAGACACCGGGTAGAGGGGAAGAGACCGGGTAGAGGGGAAGATAAATGCATGCTTACTTACAGTGAAATGCTTACTTACAGTGAAATGCTTACTATTTACAGCAAAATGCTTAATTACTTACAGTGAAATGCTTAATTACTTACAGTGAAATGCTTAATTACTTACAGTGAAATGCTTACTTACTTAGTGAAATCCATACTTACAGTGAAATGTTTCCATACTAACAGTGAAATGCTTCCATAGTAACAGTGAAATGCTTCCATAGTAACAGTGAAATGCTTCCATACTATCAGTGAAATGCTTCCATAGTAACAGTGAAATGCTTCCATACTATCAGTGAAAAGCTTCCATAGTAACAGTGAAATGCTTCCATGGTAACAGTGAAATGCTTCCATAGTAACAGTGAAATGCTTCCACACTATCAGTGAAATGCTTCCATAGTAACAGTGAAATGCTTCCATAGTAACAGTGAAATGCTTCCATAGTAACAGTGAAATGCTTCCATACTATCAATGAAATGCTTCCATTGTAACAGTGAAATGCGTCCACACTATCAGTGAAATGCTTCCACACTAACAGTGAAATGTTTCCACACTAACAGTGAAATGTTTCCACACTAACAGTGAAATGCTTCCATACTTACTTAATAAAGTGAGATTGAAAAGGAGAGACACAGACAGAGGGAGATAGGGCACTTTGAGTGAGGGAGAGATGGAGAGAGAGACACTGTAGGTGCAAATAGAGATTGAAAGAGAGAGATGAAAAGAGGAGAGGCAGATAGGAGAGAGACAGAGACTACATAGAGAAAGGCAGTCAGTTACATTTGATCTCATAGATGTGTTGTTATCTCCCTGGTCTGTTACCTCCCAGAGAAGCCTGGAGACAGGGGGAAACGTGATAGTCATTACCTGGTGAGGCTGGCAGGGTGTGTCTGTGTTTAGGCATCTGCATGTGTGTGTACCTGCAGAGTATATGCAAGAGGGTTTCAGGACGGGATTCAAAGTTAAC
Source organism: Oncorhynchus gorbuscha (assembly GCF_021184085.1). Taxonomy (NCBI): domain Eukaryota; kingdom Metazoa; phylum Chordata; class Actinopteri; order Salmoniformes; family Salmonidae; genus Oncorhynchus; species Oncorhynchus gorbuscha. The sequence continues at coordinate 87,953 of NW_025746546.1, read as the reverse complement.
CATAAAAACATAGAACAAACACACATTTTCTTAACCAAAACGGCTGTTTTTCATTGACTAATGAACTGTCATTGAATTAGTATGTCCTGTATGTATGTTGAAGCCTACTCATGTTGATGTGTCCTTGTCCCCTCATCCCAGCGCTGGACAAGCTGAGCACGCAGCACCTGTACCACCCCACCCAGGTGGAGATAGTTCAGTCCAACGTGGTGTTTGACATCAGCAGCCTGATGCTGTACGGGACCCAGGCGGTGCCGGTCAGACTGAAGATCCTGCTGGACCGTCTGTTCAGTGTTCTGAAGCAGGAGGAGGTGCTCCACATACTGCACGGCCTGGGCTGGACCCTGAGGGACTATGTCAGGGGTTACATACTGCAGGTAGGCTCTGATACAGACGTGTGTTACTAGAACCGTACTAGCTAAACACACAGGAACACATAATAGACATTCACAG
>NW_025746546.1:0-80000 GCF_021184085.1 Oncorhynchus gorbuscha | reverse complement strand
TCTTCCTCTCTCTCTCTCTCTCCCTCTCCCTCCCTCTTCCTCTCCCTCCCTCTTCCACTCTCTCTCTTCCTCTCCCTCCCTCTACCTCTCCCTCCTTCTCTCTCTTCCTCTCCCTCCCTCTTCCTCTCTCTCTCTCTCTTCCTCTTCTCTCTCTTCCTCTCCCTCCCTCTTCCTCTCTCTCTCTCCTAAGGACCTTTGCATGATCTGATCTTCACATTACAGTTAGACGCACGCACACACACACACACACACACACACACACACACACACACACACACACACACACACACACACACACACACACACACACAATCAGCAATTATGAACCATTAGCAACCAAAATTATATATCGCTATAACCTCTACAGCTGATTCACTCTTAACAATAGCATAGTTAACAATGCACACACGTGAACACACACACACATCGCATCTATAGCAATAAGCTAATGAGGCCTAACGCACTGTACTTCTCCTCTCAGTAAACACATTCTTATAGCCACCGTAGGGATACAATCGCTCCCCGTGATCTCATTTTGAACTGTTTTAATTTCAAAAAGTGCTTTAATGACCTTCGCAGTGGTCCTCGCCACTCCACGGCTGTTGTGCAGTAAAATATTCCATTAGGAAATTGTACTGAAAAACCCAGCGGGATCATTACAGACCCAAACCCACACTTCTCTTGCTAGTGCTAGATGTTCAGAAAATAAAAGAAACAAAATGGTTGTTTAGTGGAAACTGTCTGTATTGTCTTGCTGACCTTTTCATTTTCCTGTTGCTTTTATCAGTGGTTATTCTCACCATTACATGTCAGCATCAGTATGGACGCCTGTTGTAGCATCATATGATAAGATCACATGTAGCAGACATGTACCAGATCACATCTCCTAGCCAGACATGTACCAGATCACATCTCCTAGCCAGACATGTACCAGATCACATCTCCTAGCCAGACGTGTACCAGATCACATCCCCTAGCCAGACATGTACCAGATCACATCCCCTAGCCAGACGTGTACCAGATCATCCCCTATCCCCCCTAGCCAGACATGTACCAGATCACATCCCCTAGCCAGACATGTACCAGATCACATCCCCTAGCCAGACATGTACCAGATCACATCCCCTAGCCAGACATGTACCAGATCACATCCCCTAGCCAGACATGTACCAGATCACATCACCTAGCCAGACATGTACCAGATCACATCCCCTAGCCAGACATGTACCAGATCACATCCCCTAGCCAGACATGTACCAGATCACATCCCCTAGCCAGACATGTACCAGATCACATCACCTAGCCAGACATGTACCAGATCACATCCCCTAGCCAGACATGTACCAGATCACATCTCCTAGCCAGACATGTACCAGATCACATCCCCTAGCCAGACATGTACCAGATCACATCCCCTAGCCAGACATGTACCAGATCACATGTAGCAGACATGTACCAGATCACATCCCCTAGCCAGACCACATCTCCTAGCCAGACATGTACCAGATCACATCCCCTAGCCAGACATGTACCAGATCACATCCCCTAGCCAGACATGTACCAGATCACATCCCCTAGCCAGACATGTACCAGATCACATCCCCTAGCCAGACATGTACCAGATCACATCCCCTAGCCAGACATGTACCAGATCACATCCCCTAGCCAGACATGTACCAGATCACATCCCAGACATGTACCAGATCACATCCCCTAGCCAGACATGTACCAGATCACATCCCCTAGCCAGACATGTACCAGATCACATCCCCTAGCCAGACATGTACCAGATCACATCCCCTAGCCAGACATGTACCAGATCACATCCCCTAGCCAGACATGTACCAGATCACATCTCCTAGCCAGACATGTACCAGATCACATCCCCTAGCCAGACATGTACCAGATCACATCCCCTAGCCAGACATGTACCAGATCACATCCCCTAGCCAGACATGTACCAGATCACATCCCCTAGCCCACATCCCATTCAATATACAATATGATAACATTCCATCACTACTGTGATGGCATTTGTCTCAACAATCTCATTCTGCTTGTATCATTCAGTATTTATTTGGGTACATTTAGTCATCATGGTAATCCCTACTGAACATATTCATCGCAACATATAGAAGATCTGTTTCCCTTATGAACATATGTGTGTGTTCTTCAGAGAGCTCCTCATGGCTACCTCAGTGTATCTGGCTGTGAACTATGCTGGCTGTATAGTAGGTCTGTCTCCCCTGACAGCGCTGACTGATCATCACACCTCTGTTCTCCTCTCTTTTGTTCTGATCTCAACCCAAAGACTTATCAGCAAACATCCAGATGAACCACACACACAACATACACACACACGCTAGGCTTTTGAGGACAACTCCTCTCAACTCCTCTCCTCAGAATACTGTGATTAACTCGGCTCCCCCCACACCCTGACTACATACATACCAAACCTCCCATACCCCCCCTCCATCCAAGCCCAATCCAAAGCAATGTGTGAAAAATCACGACTGCCAGTCGTCAGGGGCCCTGTCTCCTTTCTATCTCTCTCTACCGCTCTCTCTCTTTCCTCTCCCTGTCCCCCCTTTGCCAGGTCCTTGGCTCAACCCCTCAGTCTCTCCATCCATCTCTCCCTCGTATGGTTCCAGAGCCAGAGCAGGCCCTGTTAGTTGGCCCGCACCCCCCAGCACCAATGGAGACCAGATGCCTTTGGTTCTCTCTCCGCCTGTCACCGCTCCGCTCCATCCCGACAGATGGAATTCCTATCAGTCTGGCCCTCTCTCTCTGTCTCTCTGTCTTCTCTCTCTCTGTCTGTCTCTCTGTCTCTCTCTCTCTGTCTCTCTCTCTCTCTCTGTCTCTCTCTGTCTTCTCTCTGTCTCTCTCTCTGTCTCTCTCTCTCTGTCTCTCTCTCTCTCTCTGTCTCTCTGTCTCTCTCTCTCTCTCTCTCTCTCTCTCTCTGTCTCTCTCTCTCTCTGTCTCTCTCTCTCTCTCTCTCTCTGTCTCTGTCTCTGTCTCTCTCTCTCTCTGTCTCTGTCTCTCTCTCTCTGTCTCTGTCTCTCTCTCTCTCTCTCTCTCTCTCTCTCTCTCTCTCTCTCTCTCTCTCTCTCTCTCTCTCTCTCTCTCTCTCTCTCTCTCTCACACTCTCTCTCACTCTCTCTCTCTCTCTCTGTATTTCTCTCTCTCTGTATCTCTCTCTGTATCTCTCTCTCTCTCTCTCTTGATGTCTCTCTCTCTCTCGATATCTCTCAGTCTCTCTCTCTCGATGTTCCTTTGCCTATTAAGAGAGAGAGAAATATTGAGAGAGAGAGAGAGAGAGAGAGAGAGAGAGAGAGAGAGAGAGAGAGAGAGAGAGAGGAAAAGAGAAGGGAGAGAGAGAAGGCCTAGTCAGCCAGCCAACATGTGGGCCCAAGCCCAGGTTTTTCCTGAGCGACATTCTCTGTAATGTTCTGTCCTTGTAGAACATTGGGCTTCCTCCCCCTTTTATGAGATGCGGTTTTCCTGACTCCACCGCGCTTCCAGGAGACCCAGATGGAACCGCTAACACACACACTACACTGCACACAAACACACACACCTCCAATACGCTCCCAAACACTCCTCCCTCATCCTCCTTCTATATTCTCCTCGCTCCATCTCTCAGGGACACAGGGGTAAGGGGAGGGGAGGTACAATGAGGCCGTTTTATTCAAATACCTGACATCTGGGCGCAGCAAAGGAATTTGTTAGAGGGGTAAAACCCGTGGCGCAAAGCAGGGGCCAGACTACCCAATATGCTACTTCCTGATTTATTTAATGAAGGATGTCCTCTGGCTAAACCAGCTGATGTGATTAACAAGGAGGAGAGAGAGGAATGAACAGGGAGCCAGGGCCAGCCACCACACGCAGACCAAACACACACGATAACAAATACAGACTCATAAACACACCCACACTGGCTACCAAATGCACTCAAACACTCAGATTTTCATAAAGGGGACTATTTTGTTGTTATTATAATGTAATTACATGTATGGAAGTGGTTATTACATGGATGAAGTCGTAATTGTATAGTATCCCCTAGAACCAGTACATGTGTCAGATACCCAGTACATGTGTCAGATACCCAGTACGTGTGTCAGATACCCAGTACGTGTGTCAGATACCCAGTACGTGTGTCAGATAACCAGTACGTGTGTCAGATAACCAGTACGTGTGTCAGATAACCAGTACGTGTGTCAGATAACCAGTACGTGTGATACCCAGAGATACCCAGTACGTGTGTCAGATACCCAGTACGTGTGTCAGATACCCAGTACGTGTGTCAGATACCCAGTACGTGTGTCAGATAACCAGTACGTGTGTCAGATAACCAGTACGTGTGTCAGATAACCAGTACGTGTGTCAGATAACCAGTACGTGTGTCAGATACCCAGTATGTGTGTCAGATAACCAGTGCGTGTGTCAGATACCCAGTACGTGTGTCAGATAACCAGTACGTGTGTCAGACACCCAGTATGTAGATCAGATACCCAGTACGTGTGTCAGATAACCAGTACGTGTGTCAGATAACCAGTACGTGTGTCAGATACCCAGTATGTAGATCAGATAACCAGTACGTGTGTCAGATACCCAGTACGTGTGTCAGATAACCAGTACGTGTGTCAGACACCCAGTACGTGTGTCAGACACCCAGACACCCAGTACGTGTGTCAGATAACCAGTACGTGTGTCAGATACCCAGTATGTAGATCAGATAACCAGTACGTGTGTCAGATAACCAGTACGTGTGTCAGATACCCAGTACGTGTGTCAGATAACCAGTACGTGTGTCAGATACCCAGTACGTGTGTCAGATACCCAGTATGTAGATCAGATACCCAGTACGTGTGTCAGATACCCAGTATGTAGATCAGATAACCAGTACGTGTGTCAGATAACCAGTACGTGTGTCAGATAACCAGTACGTGTGTCAGATACCCAGTATGTAGATCAGATACCCAGTACGTGTGTCAGATACCCAGTACGTGTGTCAGATAACCAGTACGTGTGTCAGATAACCAGTACGTGTGTCAGATACCCAGTATGTAGATCAGATAACCAGTACGTGTGTCAGATAACCAGTACATGTGTCAGATAACCAGTACGTAGATCAGATAACCAGTACGTGTGTCAGATAACCAGTACGTGTGTCAGATACCCAGTACGTGTGTCAGATACCCAGTATGTAGATCAGATAACCAGTACGTGTGTCAGATACCCAGTACGTGTGTCAGATAACCAGTACGTGTGTCAGATACCCAGTATGTAGATCAGATAACCAGTACGTGTGTCAGATACCCAGTATGTAGATCAGATAACCAGTACGTGTGTCAGATACCCAGTACGTGTGTCAGATAACCAGTACGTGTGTCAGTGGTCCTGTGTAGCTCAGTTGGTAGAGCATGGCGCTTGTAACGCCAGGGTAGTGGGTTCGATCCCCGGGACCACCCATACGTAGAATGTATGCACACATGACTGTAAGTCGCTTTGGATAAAAGCGTCTGCTAAATGGCATATATTATTATTATTATTATTATTATTAGATAACCAGTACGTGTGTCAGATAACCAGTACGTGTGTCAGATAACCAGTACGTGTGTCAGATACCCAGTACGTGTGTCAGATACCCAGTACGTGTGTCAGATACCCAGTATGTAGATCAGATAACCAGTACGTGTGTCAGATAACCAGTACGTGTGTCAGTGGTCCTGTGTAGCTCAGTTGGTAGAGCATGGCGCTTGTAACGCCAGGGTAGTGGGTTCGATCCCCGGGACCACCCATACGTAGAATGTATGCACACATGACTAAGTCGCTTTGGATAAAAGCGTCTGCTAAATGGCATATATTATTATTATTATTAGATAACCAGTACGTGTGTCAGATACCCAGTACGTGTGTCAGATACCCAGTACGTGTGTCAGATACCCAGTACGTGTGTCAGATACCCATTACACGTGTCAGATACCCAGTACGTGTGTCACATACCCAGTACGTGTGTCAGATACCCAGTACGTGTGTCAGATACCCAGTACGTGTGTCAGATACCCAGTACGTGTGTCACATACCCAGTACGTGTGTCAGATACCCAGTACGTGTGTCAGATACCCAGTACGTGTGTCAGATACCCAGTACGTGTGTCAGATACCCAGTACGTGTGTCACATACCCAGTACGTGTGTCACATACCCAGTACGTGTGTCAGATACCCAGTACACGTGTCAGATACCCAGTACGTGTGTCACATACCCAGTACGTGTGTCAGATACCCAGTACGTGTGTCAGATACCCAGTACGTGTGTCAGATACCCAGTACGTGTGTCACATACCCAGTACGTGTGTCAGATACCCAGTACGTGTGTCAGATACCCAGTACGTGTACAGGTTGTTCCTGCAGGGTCTGGCTGAGGCTCTCAACTGTGATAGAACAGGAATGTTTTTCTAATTTGAGTCAGATTTCATATTTGACTTGTTTTTTTCCTCCCCCTCTCCTTCTCTCTGTCTCTCACTCTGTCAACTGGAAGGTCATCCTATCTTCCTTCCCTCCATCCCTTGCCTGAGAAACTTCCATTTTAGGTAGTCACGCTGCATGCAATTTTTCGGGACGTGATCTTCTTAACCCACCTCTCCTCCTCCTCCCTCCTCCTCCTCCTCCCATCACCTCCCATCGTCTCGTAACCTGTTTTCTGTTATCTCTGGCCTGATGTCTCGGTCGGAGAGTGAGATGGACGGGGCGAAGCGATTCCTAAGGTGGAGGAATTTCTTCTCCGTCATATGGTTATGATTTTCAGGAGGGGGGTGGGGGACGTCAGGCTAGATTTGAGTTTTAAGGCTTAGGGTTGGCTCAGAGTGAGGAGTTGTTCAGCTCCAGGCAACATCAAAGGGGCCGGTGCACTGAATCAAGGTGATTTCTACACACACAATATGTGTCCCCGCCAGCTGCCCCAGTGCCCATGTTCTTATGGTTTCATTCCTTGTGGCTTTCACACGCTCCTCAGACAGGGTCAGAGATAGAGGGATGTGACTTGAGGCTGGAGGACTCGTGTGATGGAGGAGACCTCATTAGTACTAGACACCGTACTCTACATAGATACTGTATGTGCTGTGAGCAGAAGCTCTTCACACCTGAGCGAAGTTCGATATGACACACCGACCCTGTTCGTTGTATCACTGTGATTCCAGACCAATTCCTTCCCCTTATATCCTATATAATACGGATGAATATTGATCCAGAATGTATACTGTTGTATGTAAGTGTGAGAATTCTCCCTGTCACTTTTCCCAGAGCACCTCAGAGCGGACTACAGTAAAGTAGGTAGGTCTTTACATCAAGGGCCTAACATCAGTGCTGCACATGCCAATCCATAGTCCCACTCTCCAATCCCAGAACCAAGCTTCAAATGGATTCAAGCTGGAAGGGGGGTGGGGGTGGGTTGGGGGTTATGCGCAGGTTACATCGTATGAAGGAATTTGGGAAGTAATTCCCCTTATATTGGATTTGGACCAGATTCTGACTCTCTGCCACAATGGAGCTTCAGCACGGCCCCATAGCCTGGGAGAGAGAGAGAGGAATGGTGATAAATGATGTGAAACCATTTAGATGTTATTCAGCGTTATCTAATAACACCTCGGCGTGACGTGACATCAGGTGGAAGTGGAGGAATGGTGAAAATGATGTGAAACCTTTAGATGTTAAAAGACACCTCGGCGTGACGTGACATCAGGTGGAAGTGGAGTGAACAAATTGCACCTCCTAGTAAAAAGAGGCGTTTCTGAGGTTTACAAGTGAAATGATCTACGTTTTTAGCAGTTAGACGCTGTGATCTTCTCAGCCCTCTCTGTGTGTTTGTGAGAGTGTGTGTATCCGCGTGTATTCGCATGTGTGTGTGTGTGTGTGTGTGTGTGTGTGTGTGTGTGTGTGTGTGTGTGTGTGTGTGTGTGTGTGTGTGTGTGTGTGTGTGTGTGTGTGTGTGTGTGTGTGTGTGTGTGTGTGTGTGTGTGTGTGTGTGTGTGTGTGTGTGTGTGTCAAAGCGTTGGACAGTCAAATCTGGGGCATTGTAAACATCTGCTACATCCCTTGTAAAGCAAACAGATGGAATCTTTTGAGTTATCTTGATTTCTTATAATGACAGGTATAGTCAGATCACACTGCTGGTTTCATGAGCACCACTGATCATTGGTGTGTGTGGTGTGTGTGGTGTGTGTGGTGTGTGCCTTCATTAGCCTGCCCAGGGGCCTGAGGTGAGCCCAACGCAGGCCTGCCATTGATCCTGTTAGCAGCAGAGGGCTGGGAGCACATTCAGGTCACGGCTGTAGTGCCGCTCTGCTCCTCTCCTCCGCTTTGATGCAGCTAGATTCTCTTCACATCACACCCCCCTGACACACAGCTCTCCTCTCTCTCTCTCCATCACTCTCTTTCTGTCTTCATGTCCTCCTTTTATTTCTCTCATTCTGTCCTCTTTCTGTCTGTCCCTCGTTATCCGTCCCTCGTTATGCTGTTTCACTCTGTCTTTTATCAAACACTGTCCTCTCCTTCCGTCTTCTCTCATTCTGTCCTCTTTCTGCCTGTCCCTTGTTATCCGTCCCTCATTATGCTGTTTCACTCTGTCTTTTATCAAACACTGTCCTCTCCTTCCATCTTCTCTCGTTCACTCCATCTTGCTCTCTGGTGCTCTCCTCTTCGACCACTTCTTACTGTCCACTGTCCTCTCTCTTTCATCTCTCTCTACCCTCCTTTTCTCTCAACCCTGATTACCTCCTGCAGCCCCCTCCCTCCCTCAATCCCCCCTTCCTTCCATCCCTCAAACCCCCCCTTCCCTCCCTCTCTCTCTCCAGCTGAGGAAGGATTGCTGAGGTTATCTGTGTGTGTACTCTGGCGTTACTGCAATGAAGTGCAGTTCTGTGTTGTGCTATTTAGCTTTCTGTGTTGTTGTTTTAACTCCGCCTCCCTGGACCCCCCCATGTACAGCACAGGGACACAGAGAGTTACTCTCTCTCTCTCTTTTTCGCTCCTTCATCTTTGTCCTCTCCCTCCCTCTTTTTTTTCTCTTTCTCCCTCCGTCTCTCGCTTCTTCACTTTCCTTCTCTCTCCCCAACAGTCCCTCTGGCTTAGTCTCTAGTCTGCTCCATGAATGTTTAGTATCTCATGGTGTTTTACTAGAGGTCACACTCCCATACTCTAGGACACACACACACTCTGCGTGGGCAAACAGACATGCATTCAGTGGGAAGCTCCCTCTATTTCTCTCTCTTCTGTTTCTATTTCCTCTGTCTCTCCTTTCATCCCTCCAGCCCAGCAATACCGTCCTAATTGGATAATGATGGCCTGCCTCACCATAGAGGACGAACAACAAGCCAGTCAATTGAAAACCGATAACACAAACATTTATTTGAAGGAATGATCTCTCGACACTTAGTTTGATGTATTTTATGTAGTCATCTACAGCAGGGGTGTTCAACTCTGACCCTAGGAGGTCCGGAGCCTGCTGCTTTTCTGTTCTACCTGGTGTCCCTGGTCTAAATCAGTCCCTGATCAGAGGGGAACAATGGCAGAAAGCAGTGGAACTGGCTTCCAGTTCCAGGGCGGCCGGTAGCCTAGTAGTTAGAGCGCTGGGCCAGTAACTGAAATGTCGCCAACGAGGAAAAAACTGCCGATGTGCCCTTGAGCAAGGCACTTAACCCTAATTTGCTCCAGAGGCGTTGTACTACTATGGCTGACCCTGTAAAACAACACATTTCACTGCACCTATCCAATGTATGTGATAATACTTTTGTTTTAAACATCATAACATAACATATATATTTTTGATTTGTTTTGTCAGTATTTTTTAGTACAGTGACAGCCAATGGATGCCTAAAATCACAGAGCAGGGGTTTAGTAGGGGCCTCATTAATGTAAACCTCCTCATGGGACCAGGCATGTAATGGGCATGTATTTCATCATCCTCATAAACTAATCTCCCCCACATTTACATGCATGGTGGTCACATTCATATTAGCAGAACGCTATATCAACCTAGCGGGATCCCAAAGTATATTAGTACTCTATACATGGTCAAATGTAAACCCATTCATACTCTATGGTGGATAGATAGAGTGTTGAGTGGGGCATGAAATAAATGCGTTGGGAGGGTTAATGTGGCACAGGGAGCAGAGTGAGGATGGGGAAATGATGTATTTAACATACATGGTAGATGGTCAGGTCTCCTAGCCCCCCCCCCAGGGGACCCAAGCGGTGGGTTTGATGAAGCTGAGCAGAGCCTACCTCTCTCCAACTCCCAGTGCTATCCCCTCCACCCCCTGAGCCCATCCCCCTTGCCCAAATCCCCTAAGACAGGGCCAACTTCAAAGCCACGCAGGCAATCCTACAGCTTTATCCAAGATGCTGGTTGGATTCGCACTGCTCTGTGTATTCCCACCTCTCTCTGCACTTTCTACACACACTCTCTCTCTCTCTGTCTCTCTCGCTCTCACACTGTCTCTATTTCGCTCCCTCTTCTCTCCCTCTCTCTCTCACACACTCTCTCTCACACACTCTCTCTCACACTGTCTCTCTCTCTTCTCTCTCTCTCTCTCACACACTCTCTCTCATTTCTCTCCTCTCTTCTCACACTGTCTCTATTTCCCCTCTTCTCTCTCTCTCACTCTCTCTCTTTCTCTCTCGTCTCTCTCGCTCTCACACACTCTCTATTTCGCTCCCTCTTCTCTTTCTCTCTCTCCATCCATAGCTGAGTGAGGGGTCCACCAGCCTACCCATGATCCTCCTCTGGCTCCCTCTGAGTACCACTAGGCAGTGATAATTACATAGAAAAGGAATATTCCTCCAGTATTAACGACATGTGCGATACACAACACCTTCATCCCCTTAATGGGATCCCTCGCTCCTACATTCGCCTTTCCCTTTTTTCTTCCTGTTGTGTCAGGGCCTGGGGGAATTCCCCTCAAAAGGGCCTAGTAGCGAGCATGGGCGCCCCGGTGCGGCTGCTACTCTCCCCCAGCGAGAAGCCCTCTCCAGCAGCCGCCTGTCTAATTGAGGCTGGGGATCCGCCATCCTGCTGGAGGTTATAATTACCTCCTCCCTTCTTCTTCTTCCTTTCTCTACTCTCTCCATTCCCTCCATCCATTTCTCTCCCCATCTCCTTCAGAAGTTATAATATCCTGTGTGCGTTGCGTTGGAAGGGGAAATGACCAGGGGATCAGAAGTGTCTATTGTACTACCTTCCCTTCCTTCTGCTTTGTTGTTGTGGAGGGAAATGGAATTTTACCTCAAGGTCAGCGACACGGATGGCAAAGGTGTGAGAGCGTTGACGTTGTGATGCTGATCTCCTGAGAACAGTGTCTCCTATTGATCTGTCAACAGTAGAGGAAAGGAGGAGGCAGACGGTCACTGCTGCAGGTGGGGTTAAGGAGCTGTAAGGGGTCATCGTTAGTGTCCTAGAGGATCTTAGGGCACCTCCTTTCTCTACTGCACTAAGCAATTGACGGCCAGACATGTAGAATGAATATGGTTCCTGCATTCTACAATCAAAGGGCCCAAAGTCCCTCCCCAATACAGGGTACGTCTAGGGTACAGCTCCCTGAACAGTGCTGCAAAGGTTCTCCAGTCCTAAAATAGCACTGGGTTCCCAGATAGCACTAGAAAGTATGTGTAGTATTCCAGAATAGCTCCAGTGAGGCCCTAGTTTAGTTAACACTATCGCCTCACACACAAACTAGTGAATCACACACATGCTGCTGCACACACACAATCTCTCTCTCTCTCTCTCTCTCTCTCTCTCTCTCTCTCTCTCTCTCTCTCTCTCTCTCTCTCTCTCTCTCTCTCTCTCTCTCTCTCTCTCTCTCTCTCTCTCTCTCTCTCTCTCTCTCTCTCTCTCTCTCTCTCTCTCTCTCTCTGTGTGTGTGTGTGTGTGTTAGTTACAAGGCAGTGGCCCCACAGTGTGAGTGTGTGTCACTTCCCGTGTGAATGGAAGCGTTTAGACACTTCACTGTGCCCTGACGTGAGCTGCAGCAGCCTCTACTCATAAAGTAGCAGGGAGGGAATGAGCTAGACAGGCTGGAGGGGAGTGGGACACATGGTGCATACAGGACCTCACACACACACACACACACACACACACACACACACACACACACACACACACACACACACACACACACACACACACACACACACACACACACACACACACACACACACACACACACACACACACACACACACACAAGTTTATGGACTCACATCTGCATACACAAACAGGCTGCAAAGTGCATGCATCACATGCTCACACAGATTTTTTTGCACACACACAGTGTCTCACACACTTCATAATTACAGTCGGACACATCTCTCACACACACCGGTATGACTGCGGTCCCGACTGCGTTGCCTCTCTCACCCTCTCGTCTTTCGCTGACTCCCAGCTGTGTTTGACTTATCCGCAGCGCCCCGGGAGGCTGTGATGTCATTGGCACGGGACGCGGTCCTAGACCACCATGTTCTCTTCTCTCATTGGTCAGACGATCCCGGGTGAACCAAACGTCCTCGCTCAGAAAACGCTAGACTGTATTAAAGCCACAGAATATGAATGAAGTAAGGAATAACAGAGGAAACGGGCGTTGGGGTTTTTGTGTGAAATGTGCTTGAGTTCACAATCCTTACCTGTGTGCTTGGCTTTCTTTCTCTCCCTCTTTTGCTCTCCCTTTTTCTCTCACTCTCTCTTTAAACAGACTACAGACTTGTAGCTTACAGGCATAATGTCTTCACCTCTCTCTCCCCCCTCTCTTTCTCTCTCTCTATCTCTCGCTCTTTCTCGCTTTCCCTCTCACTCTCCTCTCTCGTTATCCCTGTCTCTGTGGCGTGTTGTGCACGACTGGCTTTATTAAGCGGGATGACCTGTCATGCAGGTGTGAGGTGAGGGTAAGGGTGAGGTGAGGGAGGGGAGTTGCTCTCTCCGGTCAGGAGACACACTGCCAATTGGTCTAGCTTCACTTCACCTCCGACAGTAGTAGAGGGGATGGAGGAGAGGAGGGGAGAGGGGGGTGGGTGGGGTGTGTCTTAGTTTAGGCCCTGCAGCCTGAGAGGGAAAGTAAGGGCCGTCCTCCTCTCTCCTCAGCCCTGTAACAAGCAGAGAGAGGGAAAGAGAGAGAGAGACAGGAGGAGAAAGAGGTGAATACATGGGGAGGGAAAGGACCTGTAGTGAGGAAATAAAGAGAGAGGAACTGTAGTGAGGAGAGAGAGAGAGAGAGAGAGAGAGAGAGAGAGAGAGAGAGAGAGAGAGAGAGAGAGAGAGAGAGAGAGAGAGAGAGAGAGAGAGAGGAACTGTAGTGAGGAGAGAGAGAGAGAGAGAGAGAGAGAGAGAGAGAGAGAGAGAGAGAGAGAGAGAGAGAGAGAGAGAGAGAGAGAGAGAGAGAGAGAGAGAGAGAGAGAGAGAACTGTAGAGAGAGGAGAGAGAGAGAGAGAGAGAGAGGAACTGTAGTGAGGAGAGAGAGAGAGGGAAACTGTAGGAGAGAGAGAGAGAGAGAGAGAGAGAGAACTGTAGTGAGGAGAGAGAGAGAGAGAGAGAGAGAGAGAGAGAGAGAGAGAGAGAGAGAGAGAGAGAGAACTGTAGTGAGGAGAGAGAGAGAGAGAGAACTGTAGTGAGGAGAGAGAGAGAGAGAGAGAGAGAGAGAGAGAGAGAGAGAGAGAGAGAGAGAGAGAACTGTAGTGAGGAGAGAGAGAGAGAGAGAGAGAGAGAGAGAGAGAGAGAGAGAGAGAGGGAACTGTAGTGAGGAGAGAGAGAGAGAGAGAGAGAGAGAGAGAGAGAGAGAGAGAGAGGGGAACTGTAGTGAGGAGAGAGAGAGAGAGAGAGAGAGAGAGAGAGAGAGAGGGGAACTGTAGTGAGAGAGAGAGAGAGAGAGAGAGAGAGAGAGAGAGAGAGAGAGAGAGAGAGAGAGAGAGAGAGAACTGAGAGAGAGAGAGAGAGAGAGAGAGAGAGAGAGAGAGAGGAACTGTAGTGAGGAGAGAGAGAGAGAGAGAGAGAGAGAGAGGGAACTGTAGTGAGGAGAGAGAGAGAGAGAGAGAGGGGAACTGTAGTGAGAGAGAGAGAGAGAGGGAACTGTAGTGAGGAGAGAGAGAGAGAGAGAGAGAGAGAGAGAGAGAGAGAGAGAGAGAGAGAGAGAGAGAGAGAGAGAGAGAGAGAGAGGAACTGTAGTGAGGAGAGAGAGAGAGAGGAACTGTAGTGAGGAGAGAGAGAGAGAGAGAGAGAGAGAGAGAGAGAGAGAGAGAGAGAGAGAGAGAGAGAGAGAGAGAGAGAACTGAGAGAGAGAGAGAGAGAGAGAGAGAGAGAACTGAGTGAGAGAGAGAGAGAGAGAGAGAGAGAGAGAGAGAGAGAGAGAGAGGAACTGAGTGAGAGAGAGAGAGAGAGAGAGAGAGAGAGAGAGGGGAACTGTAGTGAGGAGAGAGAGAGAGAGAGAGGGAACTGTAGTGAGAGAGAGAGAGAGAGGGGAACTGTAGTGAGGAGAGAGAGAGAGAGAGAGAGGAACTGTAGTGAGGAGAGAGAGAGAGAGAGAGAGAGAGAGAGAGAGAGAGAGAGAGAGAGAGAGAGGGGAACTGTAGTGAGGAGAGAGAGAGAGAGAGAGAACTGTAGTGAGGAGAGAGAGAGAGAGAGAGAGAGGGGAACTGTAGTGAGGAGAGAGAGAGAGAGGGGAACTGTAGTGAGGAGAGAGAGAGAGAGAGAGAGGGGGAACTGTAGTGAGGAGAGAGAGAGAGAGAGAGGAACTGTAGTGAGGAAAGAGAGAGACAGGAACTAGTGAGGAAAGAGAGAGGAACTGTTATAATAATAGATGAGAGCAGAGATCCAAAGCGACTTACAGTCATGTGTGCATACATTCTACGCATGGGTGGTCCCGGGGATCGAACCCACTACCCTGGCGTTACAAGCGCCATGCTCAACTGTAGTGAGGAAAGAGAGAGGAACTGTAGTGAGGCGAGAGACAGAGGAACTGTAGTGAGGCGAGGTGAGAGAGAGAGTAATGGTAGTGAGGAAACAGAGAGAGAGGAACTGTGGTGAGGAAAGAGAGGCCCTAGTGAAGAAAGCCTAATGAATTCAGATACAGCCTCTGCTGTTTTAACTGGGTATATTGGCATGGGCTTCAAGTGTTAGTTCTCGCTCATTTGCCCTGTCACATTTTCTTAAATGGCTTCTGCTCTGGCTAGATTTACTCTCTCTCTTTGTGTCTCTCTGTCTCCCTCTTTCAACACTTGATATTTTCATACTTTCTCAGTACTTCAACGAGGCAGGAGTCAGATTTGTTTTGAACTAAGACATACATAGCTGTATCGGGTACCCCCCTTTCCCTCTCCTCTCTCTCCCTTGTCACCCAGAGAAACCCTCCAGCCCAACAGATCAGACAACGTTCTCTTCTTATTGTTGCTCTGACAGCGCTAATCTATACAATCGGATAGAAACCTCTACAAATAAAAACACTTCATTCCTTCTTCTCAGGACCCGAACAATAAGCTTTAGGTGTCTTCTTCTCTTGTCCTCGCAGTGTTAAGAAATCGTCAGTGCATTAAGTGGCGAGCAAATGGAATCAATTCATTCAGTTTTGGAGAGATGAATGCGGAGAACGAGGCGTGAAGCACCACTCTGTGTGTTTGGAGTGGCTAATTAGAACCCCCATTACCGGCCGTCTCAGCATGGTGTCTGGCTAGATTGTTTATTAGAGACAGGAGGAGAGACGAGGGTAGAGGAGAGAGGAGAGGGATGAGGAGGAGAGAGGAGAGGAGTGAGGAGGAGAGAGGAGAGGAGGAGGAGAGAGGAAAGGAATGAGGAGGAGGAGAGGAGCAAGGAGGAGCGAGGAGGAGGAGAGGAGCAAGGATGAGGAGAGGAGAGGAACGAGGAGAAGGAGAGCGGAGAGGAATGAGGAGGAGGAAAGGAATGAGGAGGAGGAGAGAGGAGAGGAATGAGGAGGAGGAGGAGGGGAGAGGAGCGAGGAGGAGAGGAACGAGGAGGAGGGGAGAGGAGGGAGGAGGAGAGAGAACGAGGGAGGGAGAGGAATGAGGAGGAGGAGGAGGGGGAGAGGAGCGAGGAGAGGGAATGAGGAGGAGGGGAGAGGAACGAGGAGGAGGGGAGAGGAACGAGGAGGAGGAGAGAGAAGCGAGGAGAGAACGAGGAGAGAGGAGAGAGAGGGAGGAGAGGAGAGGGAGAGGGAGAGGAGAGGAGGAGAGGAGAGGAGAGGAGAGGAGAGGAGAGGAGAGGAGAGGAGAGGAGAGGAGAGGAGAGGGGAGGGAAGGGATGGGCAAGAACAGGGGTAGCGCATGCATGTACTTGCACGCACACTGGACCAAGGACTTACCACTAACATCAGACAGCAGCCCCACTAGAAAAAACACCCTTGTAAAAAGGGGGAAATGATACTTAAAACGTGGTACTCTGTGCCCAAGCCTGGCTCTTTCCCCTAAAGCCTGACTTATTAAACTGACTGGTAAGACCACCGACAGAGCTGAGCAGTCTCTGGCATACCACACTAATTCACTAAGTGAAAAGGACAAGTTACTGTTCAGTCACAGAGGAAGTAAACAAGACATTACAGAGGGTCACCAGAAATATCTCCTCTTGATGACACAACACCCCTCGGCTTGCACAGGGGTTACCGCCCATAGTGTCACTCTGATCCTGTGTGCTAGGCTAGCTACAATGTGGAACCCTCTGGGAAAACAGAGTTGGGAGATGGTTCTGTCTGTTTCTTTCAGCCATGGCTAATGGTGCTAGCGCTACTTTGAGCATTTTAGTCATTTAGCAGGCGCTCTTGTCCAGAGTGACTTAGAGTACTGAGCGCATTCATTTTCACTTGTAATGGTTCCCTGTGGGAATCAAACTCACGACCCTGGCATTGCAAGCACCATGCTCTAAACACTGAGCCACATGGGACCAGCTAGTGCTAATGTAGCTAGGAATAATGTAGCTGGCAGTAATGTATCTGGTGCTAATGTATCTGGTGATAATGTAGCTGGCATTAATGTAGCTGGCGGTAATGTAGCTGGCGATAATGTAGCTGGCGTTAATGTAGCCGGGGATAATGTAGCTGGCACCAATGTAACCGGCGATAATGTAGCCGGCATTAATGTAGCCGGGGATAATGTAGCTGGCGTTAATGTAGCTGGCGATGATGTAGCTGGCGATAATGTAACTGGCGTTAATGTAGCTGGTGCCAATGTAGCCGGCGTTAATGTAGCCGCCGTTAATGTTGCCGGCGTTAATGTAGCCGGCGTTAATGTAACTAGCACTCCCTTTTTCCTTCCTCTCCCTAGTCCTCAGCCCCTGTCTCCTCCTCTCCTTTGTTGTCCCAAACCAATGACTGCATAGTAGGTGGTTGAAAGTAGTGAATGGTGTGATGTGGTGGAGGAGTCTGGTGGAGAGAGGGCAGTAATCACCAAAGACAACAGGCCTGCCTGAGGGGAGAGGATCGATAGACTGCCACAGGTGACTGACCTCAGGTGACTGACCTCAGCAAGCTCTCTCTCTCACACACACACACACACACACACACACACACACACACACACACACACACACACACACACACACACACACACACACACACACACACACACACACACACACACACACTTGCAGCAATACAGATAATTAGGTGCAGCTCTTCTCTCCAATACCCTCCAGTCCCTCTGTGTCTCACTCTTTTTTTCACTCTTTAAAAGGGAATAAAATTCTAGCAGATTAGAACACTTAGATCTTTAAACTAAGGTATACTATACACTCTCCACCGTAGTATACTATACCGTAGTATACTATACACTCTCTACCGTGGTATACTACACACTCTCTACCGTAGTATACTATACCGTAGTATACTATACACTCTCTACCGTAGTATACTATACACTCTCTACCGTGGTATACTATACACTCTCTACCGTAGTATACTATACCGTAGTAGACTATACACTCTCTACCGTAGTATACTATACACTCTACCGTAGTATACTATACACTCTCTACCGTAGTATACTATACACTCTCTACCGTAGTATACTATACACTCTCTACCGTAGTATACTATACACTCTCTACCGTAGTATACTATACGCTCTCTACCGTAGTATACTATACGCTCTCTACCGTAGTATACTATACGCTCTCTACCGTAGTATACTATACGCTCTCCACCGTATTATACTATACGCTCTCTACCGTAGTATACTATACGCTCTCTACCGTAGTATACTATACGCTCTCTACCGTAGTATACTATACGCTCTCTACCGTAGTATACTATACGCTCTCTACCGTAGTATACTATACGCTCTCTACCGTAGTATACTATACGCTCTCTACCGTAGTATACTATACGCTCTCTACCGTAGTATACTATACGCCCTCTACCGTAGTATACTATACACTCTCGACCGTAGTATACTATACACTCTCTACCGTAGTATACTATACACTCTCTACCGTAGTATACTATACACTCTCTACCGTAGTATACTATACACTCTCTACCGTAGTATACTATACACTCCCTACCGTAGTATACTATACACTCTCTACCGTAGTATACTATACACTCTCTACCGTAGCATACTATACACTCTCTACCGTAGTATACTATACACTCTCGACCGTAGTATACTATACACTCTCTACCGTAGTATACTATACACTCTCTACCGTAGTATACTATACACTCTCTACCGTAGTATACTATAAACTCTCTACCGTAGTATACTATACACTCTCTACCGTAGTGTACTATACACTCTCTACCGTAGTGTACTATACACGCTCTACTGTAGTATGAAGTGTATAGTCACCTCTCTCTACTGTAGTGTATAGTCCACTTTCTCTACTGTAGTGTATAGTCCACTCTCTCTACTGTAGTGTATAGTCCACTCTCTCTACTATAGTGTATAGTCCACTCTCTCTACTATAGTGTATAGTCCACTTTCTCTACTGTAGTGTATAGTCCACTTTCTCTACTATAGTGTATAGTCCACTCTCTCTACTGTAGTGTATAGTCCACTTTCTCTACTGTAGTGTATAGTCCACTTTCTCTACTGTAGTGTATAGTCCACTTTCTCTACTGTAGTGTATAGTCCACTTTCTCTACTGTAGTGTATAGTCCACTTTCTCTACTATAGTGTATAGTCCACTCTCTCTACTATAGTGTATAGTGTATAGTCCACTCTCTCTACTGTAGTGTATAGTCCACTCTCTCTACTATAGTGTATAGTCCACTTTCTCTACTGTAGTGTATAGTCCACTCTCTCTACTATAGTGTATAGTGTATAGTCCACTCTCTCTACTGTAGTGTATAGTGTATAGTCCACTCTCTCTACTGTAGTGTATAGTGTATAGTCCACTCTCTCTACTGTAGTGTATAGTCCACTCTCTCTACTGTAGTGTATAGTCCACTTTCTCTACTGTAGTGTATAGTCCACTCTCTCTACTATAGTGTATAGTGTATAGTCCACTCTCTCTACTGTAGTGTATAGTGTATAGTCCACTCTCTCTACTGTAGTGTATAGTGTATAGTCCACTCTCTCTACTGTAGTGTATAGTCCACTCTCTCTACTGTAGTGTATAGTGTATAGTCCACTCTCTCTACTGTAGTGTATAGTGTATAGTCCACTTTCTCTACTGTAGTGTATAGTCCACTTTCTCTACTGTAGTGTATAGTCCACTCTCTCTACTATAGTGTATAGTCCACTCTCTCTACTATAGTGTATAGTGTATAGTCCACTCTCTCTACTATAGTGTATAGTGTATAGTCCACTCTCTCTACTATAGTGTATAGTGTATAGTCCACTCTCTCTACTATAGTGTATAGTGTATAGTCCACTCTCTCTACTATAGTGTATAGTCCACTCTCTCTACTATAGTGTATAGTCCACTCTCTCTACTATAGTGTATAGTCCACTCTCTCTACTATAGTGTATAGTCCACTCTCTCTACTGTAGTGTATAGTGTATAGTCCACTCTCTCTACTATAGTGTATAGTCCACTCTCTCTACTATAGTGTATAGTGTATAGTCCACTCTCTCTACTGTAGTGTATAGTGTATAGTCCACTCTCTCTACTATAGTGTATAGTGTATAGTCCACTCTCTCTACTATAGTGTATAGTCCACTCTCTCTACTATAGTGTATAGTCCACTCTCTCTACTGTAGTGTATAGTGTATAGTCCACTCTCTCTACTATAGTGTATAGTCCACTCTCTCTACTATAGTGTATAGTCCACTCTCTCTACTATAGTGTATAGTGTATAGTCCACTCTCTCTACTATAGTGTATAATGTATAGTCCACTCTCTCTACTATAGTGTATAGTGTATAGTCCACTCTCTCTACTATAGTGTATAGTGTATAGTCCACTCTCTCTACTATAGTGTATAGTCCACTCTCTCTACTATAGTGTATAGTCCACTCTCTCTACTATAGTGTATAGTCCACTCTCTCTACTATAGTGTATAGTCCACTCTCTCTACTATAGTGTATAGTCCACTCTCTCTACTATAGTGTATAGTCCACTCTCTCTACTATAGTGTATAGTCCACTCTCTCTACTATAGTGTATAGTCCACTCTCTCTACTATAGTGTATAGTCCACTCTCTCTACTATAGTGTATAGTCCACTCTCTCTACTATAGTGTATAGTCCACTCTCTCTACTATAGTGTATAGTCCACTCTCTCTACTATAGTGTATAGTCCACTCTCTCTACTATAGTGTATAGTCCACTCTCTCTACTATAGTGTATAGTCCACTCTCTCTACTGTAGTGTATAGTGTATAGTCCACTCTCTCTACTGTAGTGTATAGTGTATAGTCCACTCTCTCTACTGTAGTGTATAGTGTATAGTCCACTCTCTCTACTGTAGTGTATAGTGTATAGTCCACTCTCTCTACTGTAGTGTAAATTGTATAGTCCACTCTCTCTACTATAGTGTATAGTCCACTCTCTCTACTGTAGTGTATAGTGTATAGTCCACTCTCTCTACTATAGTGTATAGTCCACTCTCTCTACTGTAGTGTATAGTGTATAGTCCACTCTCTCTACTATAGTGTATAGTCCACTCTCTCTACTATAGTGTATAGTCCACTCTCTCTACTATAGTGTATAGTGTATAGTCCACTCTCTCTACTATAGTGTATAGTGTATAGTCCACTCTCTCTACTATAGTGTATAGTGTATAGTCCTCTCTCTACTATAGTGTATAGTCCATTCTCTCTACTGTAGTGTATAGTCCACTCTCTCTACTATAGTGTATAGTCCACTCTCTACTATAGTGTATAGTCCACTCTCTCTACTATAGTGTATAGTGTATAGTCCACTCTCTCTACTATAGTGTATAGTCCACTCTCTCTACTATAGTGTATAGTCCACTCTCTCTACTATAGTGTATAGTCCACTCTCTCTACTATAGTGTATAGTCCACTCTCTCTACTGTAGTGTATAGTGTATAGTCCACTCTCTCTACTGTAGTGTATAGTGTATAGTCCACTCTCTCTACTGTAGTGTATAGTGTATAGTCCACTCTCTCTACTGTAGTGTATAGTGTATAGTCCACTCTCTCTACTGTAGTGTATAGTGTATAGTCCACTCTCTCTACTGTAGTGTATAGTGTATAGTCCACTCTCTCTACTGTAGTGTATAGTGTATAGTCCACTCTCTCTACTGTAGTGTATAGTGTATAGTCCACTCTCTCTACTGTAGTGTAAATTGTATAGTCCACTCTCTCTACTGTAGTGTATAGTCCATTCTCTCTACTGTAGTGTATTGTCCATTATCTCTACTGTAGTGTATTGTCCACTCTCTCTACTATAGTGTATAGTCCATTATCTCTACTGTAGTGTATTGTCCATTATCTCTACTGTAGTGTATAGTCCACTCTCTCTACTGTAGTGTATTGTCCATTATCTCTACTGTAGTGTATTGTCCATTCTCTCTACTGTAGTGTATTGTCCATTATCTCTACTGTAGTGTATTGTCCACTCTCTCTACTATAGTGTATAGTCCACTCTCTCTACTATAGTGTATAGTGTATAGTCCACTCTCTCTACTATAGTGTATAGTCCACTCTCTCTACTGTAGTGTATAGTGTATAGTCCACTCTCTCTACTGTAGTGTAAATTGTATAGTCCACTCTCTCTACTGTAGTGTATAGTCCATTCTCTCTACTGTAGTGTATTGTCCACTCTCTCTACTATAGTGTATAGTCCACTCTCTCTACTGTAGTGTATTGTCCATTATCTCTACTGTAGTGTATTGTCCATTCTCTCTACTGTAGTGTATTGTCCATTATCTCTACTGTAGTGTATTGTCCACTCTCTCTACTATAGTGTATAGTCCACTCTCTCTACTATAGTGTATAGTGTATAGTCCACTCTCTCTACTGTAGTGTATAGTGTATAGTCCACTCTCTCTACTGTAGTGTATAGTCCACTCTCTCTACTGTAGTGTATAGTGTATAGTCCACTATCTCTACTATAGTGTATAGTGTATAGTCCACTTTCTCTACTGTAGTGTATAGTCCACTCTCTCTACTATAGTGTATAGTGTATAGTCCACTTTCTCTACTGTAGTGTATAGTCCACTCTCTCTACTATAGTGTATAGTCCACTCTCTCTACTATAGTGTATAGTCCACTCTCTCTACTATAGTGTATAGTCCACTCTCTCTACTATAGTGTATAGTGTATAGTCCACTCTCTCTACTATAGTGTATAGTCCACTCTCTCTACTATAGTGTATAGTCCACTCTCTCTACTGTAGTGTATAGTCCACTCTCTCTACTATAGTGTATAGTGTATAGTCCACTTTCTCTACTATAGTGTATAGTCCACTCTCTCTACTATAGTGTATAGTCCACTCTCTCTACTATAGTGTATAGTCCACTCTCTCTACTATAGTGTATAGTCCACTCTCTCTACTGTAGTGTATAGTCCACTCTCTCTACTATAGTGTATAGTCCACTCTCTCTACTGTAGTGTATAGTGTATAGTCCACTTTCTCTACTGTAGTGTATAGTCCACTCTCTCTACTATAGTGTATAGTCCACTCTCTCTACTATAGTGTATAGTGTATAGTCCACTCTCTCTACTATAGTGTATAGTGTATAGTCCACTCTCTCTACTATAGTGTATAGTGTATAGTCCACTCTCTCTACTGTAGTGTATAGTGTATAGTCCACTCTCTCTACTATAGTGTATAGTCCACTCTCTCTGCTGTAGTGTATAGTGTATAGTCCACTCTCTCTACTATAGTGTATAGTCCACTCTCTCTACTATAGTGTATAGTCCACTCTCTCTACTATAGTGTATAGTCCACTCTCTCTACTGTAGTGTATAGTGTATAGTCCACTCTCTCTACTATAGTGTATAGTCCACTCTCTCTACTATAGTGTATAGTCCACTCTCTCTACTATAGTGTATAGTGTATAGTCCACTCTCTCTACTATAGTGTATAGTGTATAGTCCACTCTCTCTACTATAGTGTATAGTCCACTCTCTCTACTATAGTGTATAGTCCACTCTCTCTACTATAGTGTATAGTCCACTCTCTCTACTATAGTGTATAGTCCACTCTCTCTACTATAGTGTATAGTGTATAGTCCACTCTCTCTACTATAGTGTATAGTCCACTCTCTCTACTATAGTGTATAGTCCACTCTCTCTACTATAGTGTATAGTGTATAGTCCACTCTCTCTACTATAGTGTATAGTGTATAGTCCACTCTCTCTACTGTAGTGTATAGTCCACTCTCTCTACTATAGTGTATAGTCCACTCTCTCTACTATAGTGTATAGTCCACTACTATAGTGTATAGTCTCTCTCTACTATAGTGTATAGTCCACTCTCTCTACTATAGTGTATAGTCCACTCTCTCTACTATAGTGTATAGTCCACTCTCTCTACTATAGTGTATAGTCCACTCTCTCTACTGTAGTGTATAGTCCACTCTCTCTACTATAGTGTATAGTGTATAGTCCACTCTCTCTACTATAGTGTATAGTCCACTCTCTCTACTGTAGTGTATTGTCCACTCTCTCTACTATAGTGTATAGTGTATAGTCCACTCTCTCTACTATAGTGTATAGTCCACTCTCTCTACTGTAGTGTATAGTGTATAGTCCACTCTCTCTACTGTAGTGTATAGTCCACTCTCTCTACTATAGTGTATAGTCCACTCTCTCTACTATAGTGTATAGTGTATAGTCCACTCTCTCTACTGTAGTGTATTGTCTATTCTCTCTACTGTAGTGTATTGTCCATTCTCTCTACTGTAGTGTATAGTGTATAGTCCACTCTCTCTACTATAGTGTATAGTCCACTCTCTCTACTGTAGTGTATAGTGTATTGTCCATTCTCTCTACTGTAGTGTATAGTGTATAGTCCACTCTCTCTACTATAGTGTATAGTCCACTCTCTCTACTGTAGTGTATAGTGTATTGTCCATTCTCTCTACTGTAGTGTATAGTCCACTCTCTCTACTATAGTGTATAGTCCACTCTCTCTACTGTAGTGTATAGTGTATAGTCCACTCTCTCTACTGTAGTGTATAGTCCACTCTCTCTACTATAGTGTATAGTCCACTCTCTCTACTATAGTGTATAGTGTATAGTCCACTCTCTCTACTGTAGTGTATTGTCCATTCTCTCTACTGTAGTGTATTGTCCACTCTCTCTCTCTCCGTCTCTCACACACAGATCAGGCACTGCCTTTCTTATCACCTCTCTATCACTCTGCACGCTGCTGCACAGAGGAATGTACCCCCCCCCCCCACACAACACACACACTCACACTCATACTCAGACAATCACGTGGTGGACACACTCACAGAGATGATTCACCCTCTACATAAACCAAGATAAGAGCAGGAACGTCCCTAGTCAAGCCCCGAGAGTCACACTGTCATTAACCAGAGACCACAGTCGCGTGGTAGGGGGTGTGTGGGAGAGAGTTTACAGTCTGTGTGTGCACATGAATGTGTGTGTATGCTTGCGTGTGTGTTTGTTCACAGTTTAGCATGTCACCAGCGTCCCCCACCATGTGAGCTCACCAGTGTCTATGTCAGAGAGAGAGGTGTTAAACACCTTTCCTCCCACTCTGCAAAACACAACGCCACTTCCTGTGATAAACATATAGCCACAGCATACGGATCTGACAGTGACTTAACAATGTGATTATTACAACACCCAACCCATGAAGTGCCAACAGCTACTGACTGTATTGACACATTGAAATTACCTCCCAATCAACTCCAGGAGTCGCTATGAGTAGAAACCACACAGCCATCCCAGCCCTGTTGATGTGTGTAGAACTCTGTCTCACCCCTCGCCCCTGATCCTTGACAAACCCCACGCCCATTCAAGTGACAAAGTACAAAGCGCTTCTCGTCAAGACGCTAGTTCTCCGCTGTGCTACTGTGCCGTCCCGCCAAATCTAATTACAGACTAGTGAATTTCCGGGATCACTTTCAGATCCAGTCTCCTTAATTCTGGAAGCCCTGCTCCCAGTATCCCCCCGGGTTAGGAGTCTCGTCACATTTGGATTTCTCTCACATTCCCGAGGTTTAAAGCACAGGGAATCCTGGAGAGGCTTTGTCTCACTCATTGCCTTTCAGTGAGGCTTGTCGAGGAGTCAGTTAGAAGGCATTTATACCATAGAAAGTGTTGTTCGGCTCGACCTGTGAAAGGGTGTGTGTGTGTGTGTGTGTGTGTGTGTGTGTGTGTGTGTGTGTGTGTGTGTGTGTTAGATCTCGTTACTTATGCGTTATTCACAAGTCTTTTAGCAGCCTTAAACAGCCTTAGTCCTTGGTGTGTATCCACCAAAATCTGCCAGTAGTGACATTGAGAACTCAACATGCTTGTATTCACGTTACAAGGCTAAATCTATGATTGATTAAAGACATGCAAAACAAACCCAACACACACAGAGACACATTATGTATGTGGGTATGTGCTGGGGCGTGAGCAAGTCAAAGACCATGATCTCATCAAAGATGTTTAAAGTCTCCCAAGAGTGAGTATTCCTCTTTTGTGGATTGACTGTTCCTCTCAGTTCCCACTGGCGGTGTAACGCTGGAATGTCCCCCCCCCCCCCCGTCATTCCATAGCATTGTGACTGCATCACTTAGTTCCCTCTGAGTTGAGGGAGCAGCCTTAGAGAAATATGTTTGGGCCAGAAGTCTGTGCTGTTATCAGAGATGGAGACGCGTCCACCTTCCCCTTTATGGGCATGTTTAGCTAATCTCACTTCTGGCCCCGCTTTTAAGTCAAAACAGGTGTTGCGCTGCTAATGCTACGCTAACCGCCATCAGCAAGCACTTCACCCCAAAGTCTTCCTCTCATTGTTTTCTTTTCAGATTCCACCATGTTGTTTGACTAAGGGGCTGAAACTATAAACTGTTGATTTGAGAGTTGTTGAAGTGAGTTTTTTTTAAAGATCTTAAGTCTATTGATAAGAGATGTCTCTTCACAGTAGCAGTCTAAAGTGCTGTTGTTTTGTGAGGGACCTTTAGGGGCCTGACTTGGTTCTACAATGTGGCTCTTTAGGTTCCCCGTGGGCGTACATAGAAGACATTACGATGACGTTGTTCGTGTCTTCAGACACCTGAAGACGTTACGATGTGCCACGGGCCGGTTTAAGTTCACAGGCAACAAAAGCACTGTGGGAGGGAGGGAGCGAGGGAGGGAGGGAGGGAGCGAGGGAGGGAGGGAGCGGGAGGGAGGGAGGGGAGGGAGTGTCTGGACTCAGGGCTGCATGTTACACACATGTGGGGAACACCATGTGAGCGCTGGGTTCAATTTGAAGCCAGAGCCCCGATAAGAACTGATCACCATTTATGTGTGTGTGAATGTGTGTGTGTGTCTGAGAGAAAGTGCAGCCTGACTGTAAAAGTGATATAAAGCAAAAATCTATCCGGCACGCTAACCCACCCGGTCCCCGGTCCCCTCTCTCCTCCTCCTCCTCCTCCTTGTCTGAGCATAGACAGATTAAAGGATCGGCCGTGTATGAACAGTGAAAAGACACCATCTCTCAGGGATGAGGAGTGCCAAGCTCCACACCCCGGCCAGACTCTAGTCGTCCAATCTCTGTCTCACTCACCTCTCTTTCACTACCTCTATGGCCGTCTCTCTTTCTCTCTCCCTCTGTCTCCCTTCTCTCTCCCTCTGTCCCCCTCCTCTCTCCCCCTTGGTACATGCCCTCCTCAACCCCCAAGCTCTCCCATCCATCCAGGTCCTGAGCTGAGCTTCCCTGGCCCCATCCCCAGGACCCTGGTCCCCAGCCCAAATGGGAGGCCTCCAGTTAGCCCCCCTTGAGAGCCCATTTGGCCCCCATCCACATCCCAGGCCTCAGCCCACTCATAAGCCCACATTACACCTTGATTTACTGTTATTCCTCCTGGAGGTATGTGCGGCGACATCAAAAAGCCTGAGCAGCCCCCCCCCCCGCCTCATTCCCCTAACCACGTCCAAGTCTTACATAAAAAAGAAGGAAAAGATTAAATAACTAAAAACAAAAGACCAGGGCTTAAGACTTCCATACTGAGTGTGTGTGTGTGTATGTGTGTATGCGTGCCTGTCTGGGAGTCCATCTCTCTGGACAGAAACACGTCCTCTGGGTCGGCCGGTCCGACGGACTTGGAAACAGTAGAGACGAATGTGACACGGCGGTGGAAATTTATACGGCAGGTTTAGGGAGCGTTGTCTCATGGACAGTAAATCTGGAGCGGGGAACACCGTTACCTCTCTTCTCCATCTCTTTTCTCTGTGTTTTTAATCTTAAGCCTTTGTTGTAGTCGTGATATGACTGACACCTCTCAGAGAGAGAGAGAGAGAGAGAGAGACAGAGAGAGAGAGAGGCAGAGAGAGAGAGAGAGAGAGACAGAGAGAGAGAGAGAGAGAGAGAGAGAGAGAGAGAGAGAGAGAGAGAGAGAGAGAGAGAGAGAGAGAGAGAGAGAGAGAGAGAGAGAGAGAGAGAGAGAGAGAGAGAGAGAGAGAGAGAGAGAGAGAGAGACAGGAAGTGTGTCATGATGCCTGCCCTCATAATGTTTTACAAGTTGTAATGATTTGGCACATTGGCGAGCAATAATGAAAAACAAATCAAAGGCAGTGAAACATTTATTACAAATACAATTATCTTTCCAGTAAAACAAAAATAACTGGAAAGATATGCTTTGATAAAGTATGTGAACTCAACACACATAATGAAGTGACCCTGCCTATGCGCTTCACAAAGTGTGTTGTGATTGAGGCTATCCACCACGGGTGTCATGTGACTTTAGCTGTATTGCTAATGTGCTCTGCGCTTGCCTATCTAAATCAGCATGGCTTGTGTTTGTGATCCAAGGTGAGGCGCCAGTGGTTTAGTGTTGCTGTAGATTATAAATGTCTTCAATGGCACTGCCTTCATTAATAATGCAGTAACCCCCACCCCCTCCTCACCCCCTCCTGATGTGGAGTGAGTGGCCCCGTCAGTCCAGTGAGGGCTGATGGGAGTGACAGGTAAATTAGCCACCATACTGGATCCATTTCCCTGTGTCCGCCCCAGGTCACCCCAGCCACTGAGAGGACAGGAGAGAGGAGAGCAGGGCAGGTACTGGAAGTGCAAGACAGGGAGAGGTGGAAAGAGAGAATGGAAGGAAGAAAGGGATTGGAGGAGGGTTTGGACAGTCAACCTCCACCTGCCCGTTGCCCATAATTCATGTCCCGACAGTGAACACCAGTAAGATGACAGGGCTGTGTGTGTGTGTGTGTGTGTGTGTGTGTGTGTGTGTGTGTGTGTGTGTGTGTGTGTGTGTGTGTGTGTGTGTGTGTGTGTGTGTGTGTGTGTGTGTGTGTGTGTGTGTGTGTGTGTGTGTGTGTGTGTGTGTGTGTGCCTTGCGTTTATGTCACTGTGTGTAACATGATGACAGCCCTATACGTCAGCTGGGTCAGATAAGGAGTGTGCATCTCAGGTTTGTTGGCCAGGGTAGTGTGTGTGTGTGTGTGTGTGTGTGTGTGTGTGTGTGTGTGTGTGTGTGTGTGTGTGTGTGTGTGTGTGTGTGTGTGTGTGTGTGTGTGTGTGTGTGTGTGTGTTGGGGGGTAGTGTGTGTGTGTGTGTTGGGGGGGGTAGTGTGTGTGTGTGTGTTGGGGGGTAGTGTGTGTGTGTGTGTGTGGGGGGGTAGTGTGTGTGTGTGTTGGGGGGGTGACAAGTGAAGGGGTGAAGATAGCATCTTGTACAGTAGTCAACGCTGCTCATCTCGCCACTTCATCGGCAAGTCGTGGGGACATCTGGTCTGTGTTTCTCCCACCAGCGCTGCTGCACACCAAATGAGAGCCGACAGATGCCGGGGCCACCGGGGCCTCTCTTTTCTCTCTCCACCCCTCTCTCAATTCCATTCAGTAGACTTTATTAACATGGCAAGTTAAATGACTTACATTGTCAAAGTCGACATATAACAAAACATGGTGGAACCAACAGCAATAAGGCATCAATACTAATAGTAGTAGTGGAAATGGGATTACTATCAACAGCAACATTAATGAGAATAACTATACATTAAAACAATAGTAGTAGACCAGTCTCAACCTGACTGAGAAGACACATGACATGGTATGAATCCTTTTCCCGCGTGTCAGAATCAGGCCTGCGTCTTGCTGTCACATCTGGGTGATAGAGAGGAGGAGGGACAAGGAGGAGAGGAGACAGTGCATCCAGAGCTTGTGTTTTCTTTCTTTTTGTTGCAGTGAAAAAGGAGTGAGCCTCTCTTTGAGGGAGGGAGAGAGAGAGAGACTCGACACGTGTGAGTGTGTGATCTGTCACAGCGCTACAGAGAGCCGCTGCTAGGGTAAAGCCCCTTTAGGGTGACAGCATGATGAGAGGGGTACGAGTGTTACCAACGAGGGGTACCAACGCACCCCTCCCTGCTCTGCCTCTCCTTTCCGCTCCAGCTCTCATTAACCCCGAACACTGATTGCCCCGAGGACTCCCTTCCACTAATTAGAGGAGAGAAATATGTCTCCACACACACACACACACACACACACACACACACACACACACACACACACACACACACACACACACACACACACACACACACACACACACACACACACACACACACACACACACACACACACACACACACACACACACACACACACACGCACTGTGATGCTGACAGACAGCTTGCTATAGGTGTGACAGAGAATGAAAGCCTTGTCTACTGTATGTCTACTGTTGTTCAGTTCAGACATGTTAGCATCCGCCGGGAGAGGCCCAGCAGGCGACAGCTAACAGCTAGCAAGACTGACACAACCATCACACAGCCATGATCATCCTTTTAATGGAGACAGTCCATTACCACCCCCTTTTAATGGAGACAGTCCATTACCACCCCCTTTTAATGGAGACAGTCCATTACCACCCCCTTTTAATGGAGACAGTCCATTACCA
Source organism: Oncorhynchus gorbuscha (assembly GCF_021184085.1). Classification (NCBI taxonomy): domain Eukaryota; kingdom Metazoa; phylum Chordata; class Actinopteri; order Salmoniformes; family Salmonidae; genus Oncorhynchus; species Oncorhynchus gorbuscha. Next base: position 49,542 of record NW_025746546.1, on the reverse strand, counting down.
CCCCCTTTTAATGGAGACAGTCCATTACCACCCCCTTTTAATGGAGATAGTCCATTACCACCCCTTTTAATGGAGACAGTCCATTACCACCCCTTTTAATGGAGACAGTCCATTACCACCCCCTTTTAATGGAGACAGTCCATTACTACCCCCTTTTAATGGAGACAGTCCATTACCACCCCCTTTTAATGGAGACAGTCCATTACCACCCCCTTTTAATGGAGACAGTCCATTACCACCCCATTTTAATGGAGACAGTCCATTACCACCCCCTTTTAATGGGGACAGTCCATTACCACCCCCTTTTAATGGGGACAGTCCATTACCACCCCCTTTTAATGCCTACTTCTTCATTTAGCCGTACTCTCACCACGACATCATAAGAAGGGAATGTGAGACAATATAATAAATTGTGTCTTGCCTCAGCAGCTACTTCCTATTATTTAAAGGTGATTCTTTGTTGCAGTTTATGGAACGTTGTGTTGTGATTGAAAGGTAGATTTATCTGAAGGCTGCAGTTTAACATCTGCTTCTTTGTTTTGATCAGTTAAGACTCTCTCTGCAGTGGATCATCTATTCCCTTTGAATGTGTCTTTAAAAAGTGGTGAGTTTATGTCGATGTGTGGGCGTGTGTGTGTGTGAACCAGAGAGTGTCCATACTCTACGTTCACGAGGCTAAAACGACACACACACACACAATGGCTCTTCCGGAGCTCCTTGGCGCATTAAGGTTCTATTGACAGGGGAGACTCGTGTCTGCGCTTCTCTTTCAGCACGGCCGTCCTAATAGCACTTTGACATCTCCATTCTCCATTCAGAAAGCTTTTGTGTTCCGGGGGGACTTTGTGAATAGAGAAAAGGGCCCTCTCTCTTTCTCTCTGTCTCTTTGTGTTTTACACGCTGTTAGGGTCTTGTGCTAGCAGACACAAACATGTTGTGGGAGTTGTACAGCAAATAGCCATTTGTACCTGGCCTGGACCTGGGGAGTTAGTAGAGAGAGGAGGAGGAAGGGGGGAAGGAGGAGTGTTTAATAGCACTTGAGTACTAACCATAGATGTAGCCATCGTTCCCTGTGGACTGTAGAGGCCCCCTCTGCACCTTGGCATGACTTTTCACTTTAGCCCCCCCCCCCCCTCTTCACCTCCTCTCATCCCTCCCTCCCCCTTCTCCTCCTCTCATCCCCCCTTCTCCTCCGCTCATCCCTCCCTCCCCCCCTTCTCCTCCTCTCACCCCCCTTCTCCTCCTCTCACCCCCCCTTCTCCTCCTCTCATCCCTCCCTCCCCCTTCTCCTCCTCTCACCTCCCCCTTCTCATCCCCCCCCCTCTCCTCCTCTCACCCCCCTTCTCCTCCTCTCATCCCTCCCTCCCCCTTCTCCTCCTCTCATCCCCCCCTTCTCCTCCGCTCATCCCTCCCTCCCCCTTCTCCTCCTCTCACCCCCCTTCTCCTCCTCTCACCCCCCTTCTCCTCCTCTCATCCCTCCCTCCCCCTTCTCCTCCTCTCACCTCCCCCTTCTCATCCCTCCCCCTTCCCCTCCTCTCATCCCCCCTTCTCCTCCCCTCTCATCCCTCCCTCCCCCTTCTCCCCCTCCCTCCCTCTCTCTTCCTTTCTGCCACTGTGTGCTTCAGTGACTCCATCTTTCTCTCTCATCACACAAAACACAACTGCCCCCCCCCAGAGAGCATGGAGTAGAATTATTAGTTGATGGTGCCGGTTAGACTGTTGGGTGGATGGGTGCTGTGGTCGATCCAGCCATGGGATCTGGGGTCATAAATAGTTCCATCAGTGTGACAGAGAGCTACTTTAGTGTGTTAGGAACCAGCTAGCAGGGTCAAGGAAAGAGTCAGGTGGGTCATTAGACAATTTGTCAAGTAAATATGTGTGATTATGTGTTTCTATATGATATAGTCTAGATATTATAGAAATATGTCATGGGATAGTGATGAGGATAAACCTAAACCACCCATGCATAAAAATACATCATGCTTTGACAATGAGCCTGAGGTCACTTTCCAATACTCATTTGGCTTGAAAGAGTCAACTTACATGGATTCAGTCCTGTGGTTTTAATGGAATTCTCAAGTACATTAGTATTGACAGATAAAAACACATGTAGCCAGTTGTATGCTCATATCAAGGGTCAATGTAAAGGTATTATAGACCAGTATACAGTATATTTCCATATATCTTCGACATGTTTGTCTCTGCTCTGTGACCAAATATTGAGGTCATGAACAGACTCGAGAGACAAACACACACACACCAAGATTGTAGAGCAGGAATGTTTTCCTCCCAGGTAAACCTGCCAAGCTGTAATGACCACCAGACCCAGAACCAAACTCTCTCTCATGGTTGTTTAGATCTCAAGACATCCCATATAGGATGTGTAGGAGAGAAATATAGCATTTAGGGAGGAACCAGAGCCAAGCAGCTTTGTTTGCCTAGTACCGTTCACACGCCAAACAAAATAATGTCTATAAGTTTGTGTTTATGGGTTGGCAAGGCTTGAGGTGTTTGAGGAGATGAGAGAGAGTGTGTGTGTGTGTCCTAGCGTGCATGCATTCGTGTGTGTGAGACAGAGAGAGAGAGAGCTGGACCAGGAGGAATGCAGTCTAGCGGTACACCTTACATGGCTGCTGTGCTTACAGGCCTGGTGCTGGTCTGACCTACCCTCTGAAGAATGCCCCCTGACTGTCGACCAACCCACCAGCCAGACAAAACCTAACGGGGAGACTGACTTTCACTAAGCAATGTAGCTCAGTGTGTGTGTGTGTGTGTGTGTGTGTGTGTGTGTGTGTGTGTGTGTGTGTGTGTGTGTGTGTGTGTGTGTGTGTGTGTGTGTGTGTGTGTGGGTCACAGTTAGTCCGCTCCCATATGTTTTGTGTGGACACAGTGTGGCCTGTGTGCCTTTGTGTGTGGGACAGACACATCCGACAGCAGACAGACAGCAGTCCTTCAGACAGCAGACAGACAGACAGACAGACAGACAGTCAGTCATTCAGACAGACAGACAGACAGACAGACAGACAGACAGACAGACAGACAGACAGACAGACAGACAGACAGACAGACAGACAGACAGACAGACAGACAGACAGACAGACAGACAGACAGACAGACAGACAGACAGTCAGTCAGTCAGTCAGTCATTCAGACCGACAGACAGTCAGTTTTTCAGACAGACAGACAGTCAGAAAGACAGACAGTCAGAAAGACAGACAGTCAGAAAGACAGACAGACAGTCAGAAAGACAGACAGTCAGAAAGACAGACAGTCAGAAAGACAGAAAGACAGACAGAAAGACAGAAAGACAGACAGACAGTCGGACAGTCAGAGAGGATTCCTTGTATTTCTCCATGGTGTTTAAAGGGATTACGTCGCCTGGCGCAGTACTGCTCACTGCCCATCCACTTCAAAGCAGCTTGCAGGCTGTGCCAGGGGCACACTGGCCCTCTCTCACTGCACGGCCCTGGCACACACCCCACATCTGCCCAGAGGGACTGCCAACGGCACACACATAGCCAGACCTGGCCCAGCATACCCTGTGTGTGTGTGTGTGTGTGTGTGTGTGTGTGTGTGTGTGTGTGTGTGTGTGTGTGTGTGTGTGTGTGTGTGTGTGTGTGTGTGTGTGTGTGTGTGTGTGTGTGTGTGTGTGTGTGTGTGTGTGTGTGTGTGTGTGTGTGTGTGTGTGTGTGTGTATGAGAGACTCAATTATCATTGAGGATTGTTTTTTTATCTCTCCAAACCTTGTACTTTTCTCCAAAGTCAACCACCTGCACACAGTAGTCCCTCCTCATCTGTAGGAGTATGTTCAAACTGTCCTTAGATCAGCGATTAAAATAGCTTACTGTCACTAAGCCCTCATTTACCTTCACTGCCCCCAGACCAGTTGTCAAATCAACTCAGTACCACTAAGCCAGCCAGTCACGTCATGTTCCAAAAAACTTTATTGTCCATTTAAGGTCAATTGGTATTTTGTCTTTGGCTTCCATGACAGGAAAGCTAAAAGTGGCAGTCAGACATGAGCTAAGGGTGCCAGTGAGGGACAAACAGTGCTTGGTACCTCAGCCAATGGGCTCCCAGCCATGTATCCAGTGACTCCACACAACTTCTGACTCTAATAGAGTTCATACACGTACCAAATGTGTCATGACACATACACAGATTCCCAGATGATTCATTTGGGCTGTGATGTGTTGACACGGTGTGATTCCTGACTAGAATCGAGCCATATGTTCTCTGTAGCACCGCTACTAAAACCTGCTAAATCAAGCTAAGCTCTTGGTGAAACTACCAAAACAAAGTAACAAAGAGAAGAAAAAGTGAGAGATATTCTTGGCTATATTTTCCTTGACCTGTATTGAGTTTGGATGAATTTACATTAGGAGGAGATACATTTACAGACATTCCCCTGAATAACTAAAACACCTAGTCAGATACCAGAAGGTAGTAAATCTGATTTGTGAACAAGCTAGATCAATATATGTCCATTGTGTTATAGTGGAAACGTTGCCCCCCCCTCTTGACCTCATCCTCACCTCACCTCTCCTTTCATCCAAAGCTGTGCTCCCATCCCACTCTCTCTGTCAGGGTCCTGCCGTACACACAGACCAGCCATACCACCGTAATAGAATCAATCACACACAACTCAGACAAGGTGAGCAGCACGACATTTCACCCATAAACCCACCAACCCTCCGGCTGGTCAATATTCAAATAAAAAACACCATCACCTCATCCTCTCTTCCATTATCCACTAATTGTTTTCTAAATGATATCCACCCTCCTCTCCCTCTCTCTCCTCCTCTCCCCATTTACATTAGACAGTATATTTAAAGGAAGCAGGGAGTTTATTTCCCAGAACTCACCAGGAGCTCCCGTGAGGCTTCACTTCCCCTCTCCCCTGCCACCTCTAAGCCGCAGACAGACCCGTTCCTTTAGAGGCTATCGCTAACACTAACACTAGCCACCCCGACAGACCTGAGAGGACCTGGACATTAGCTAATCCATATTTATTGCATCTGGTCCCTCTTCCCCCAGCTTGTAATTTGTATGGAGAGACATATTAGCGCTAACACGCTAGCCCTGGCAACAACAGGTTCAGACTGGCGTGAGATGCTACACGTCTGAATTGACTTAGCGTTAGCCTCGCGGGACCTAGCAGGAGGGAAGGTACTGGCTAGCAGGACTTGTCTGGCCGTATTGAGTTTCTGTGATGGCTGTTTAGCTTGTAGCTATGTGGGGGCAGAGGGGGGGAACAGAGGGTGCCCCGGCTCAATGAGTTTACTGACAGGAACCCTTAGACCACAGGGCCAGGGATCGATAGTCCCTGCACTGAACTACACAGCACCGCCAGACGAGACAGACCCAAACAATGGGGGATAGTATTACATTACACATAGTCACTCACAGACGTGTACTTACACACACATACATGTACTTACACACACTTACATACCGGTACATGTGTGTTCATACTGGATTTATTGATATGAAAATGCTTATGTCTCTGATTAACACACACACACACACACACGTCACCTCTGGAGGTTATGTTTTCCTCCCTTGGTCCTGGAACCTGGTCTCCAGGTGGTCCCATGTGTCCCTCTGAACAAACACTGTCTCCCTCTCCACTTCCTCCTGTGTCACAGGGCCAGCCCCAGACATTGTGTGGCCGCCGCCCACCGTGGAGCCCCGTGATTGGCCAGAGGGTCACGGAGTTGACATTTATTAAAGGAAGTTACACGGCCGGTTATGGGGAGCTGACAGTCCTCTCGTCACGTCTCTGGTCCCGCCAGGAATCACAGGGGTTTGGGTTTCTGCCTCCCAACAATAAAATAAACAATGAACTTGTTAAGGGCCTGTATGACCCTCTCAGGGCTCCCTATTGAACCAACATGACAGCTCTCGTTTTGCAGCTCTGTGCCACTGGGATCTGTAGTTCTACCGGAGTAGAGTAGGAGAGCTAAGGCAGTGGAGCTGAGGTGGACTACATGTCGTCTGCCATAAAAACACATGTTGGGGTTTGGGAAAGGAGAACATTTGAAGTATTTCAAGGTAGTCCTTGAAAACCACAGAGAGTGGAACGCACACCACAAACCTGTGTATTATAGCAGCCTGTCATTTTTCACATATTGTAGCGCGCGAGGGAATGAACGAGGGAACGAAGGAGGAATGGTGAAGCTAGGGGCTCTCCAGGGAGAAGAGGGTTTAGTAGACTGTGAGGAACAATGAAAATCAGAAAGTAGAAAAGTCCAGTGAAATGGACAGAGTGTTGCAGACCAGATGTGTGTGTGCATGGATGGCTCAAACGCACACATACACACACAGGTCTACAAGGGCTCCACAATCTCCACCTCCCCACGCCTGGCGTCCCCCGGCCTTCTAAAACCTTTGTTTTCCTCTCCTCTATCAGCGTCCTGAAACCCAAGCCACTTGGGTTTCATTTGAAGCGTCCAAAACTAAAGCTATTCATCCAAATGTATTACATGTGCTGACACGCACGCAAATGGCAAAACAACATGTTTGGCTTGATTTTATTTTGGGGGTCTTGTGTGTTTTGATGGTCTATAGCGTTTCTTCATGTATACGTTACAGTGCAGAGAGGCTGGGCACATGGGGATGATGTTTATTCTTGCAGTAAGTAATCACCACTATGGTACTTATGACAGTAGACAGGCCCAGGGACCTGGAACAGTGCCCTGCGAGACCCACACACACACACACACACACACACGTGCGCACACACACCAAGTATGTACACTAACACACAAAAGAAAACACACATTGTGGCCCAAATGCATACTAACAGTTACTTACTCCACACACACACACCGAACACACACACACACATTCTCCAGGCGCCGCTGGCTATGTGAACTGCTATGCCACAGGGATAGATGTGTTCTGGCACTCAGGTGGGGTAGTGTAAATCACACTGCAGCAACAGTGCCACCCACCTCTTCAAAGATGAATGGGCCGACCCACATGCCAAGCAACAATCCCAATGAGGCCATTTAAAACCAGAGAGGCTGCACCATTGTAATTTGAAACGGGGGGGGGGGGGCGACAATTTCCTACTTAAGTATACCTTTTACTTTCCTCGTGGACACTTGAACAGAATCCTGTCCATGTTAGTCGTTTCAAAGCAAACAGCAACAATTAGATTTCCCCCCGTCAAACATGCAATACAATCGATCTCAGCTATTGTTCCTTGATGGACCAGTCATGTTTACAGCTTGTTATTGCTCTGTCATTTCAAGTGGATTAGAGTGAACAGATAGATGTACTGCACTACTTCTACATGTATGTCTTGTTGCTGGGGGGCCAGTGTGCTCTGATAAGCCAGTGTGCTCTGATAAGCCAGTGTGCTCTGATAAGCCAGTGTGCTCTGATAAGCCAGTGTGCTCCGATAAGCCAGTGTGCTCCGTTAAGCCAGTGTGCTCCGATAAGCCAGTGTGCTCTGATAAGCCAGTGTGCTCTGATAAGCCAGTGTGCTCCGATAAGCCAGTGTGCTCTGATAAGCCAGTGTGCTCTGATAAGCCAGTGTGCTCCGATAAGCCAGTGTGCTCTGATAAGCCAGTGTGCTCCGATAAGCCAGTGTGCTCTGATAAGCCAGTGTGCTTTGATAAGACAGTGTGCTCTGATAAGCCAGTGTGCTCCGATAAGCCAGTGTGCTCCGATAAGCCAGTGTGCTCTGATAAGCCAGTGTGCTTTGATAAGACAGTGTGCTCTGATAAGTCAGTGTGCTCCGATAAGCCAGTGTGCTCTGATAAGCCAGTGTGCTTTGATAAGACAGTGTGCTCCGATAAGCCAGTGTGCTCTGATAAGCCAGTGTGCTCCGATAAGCCAGTGTGCTCTGATAAGCCAGTGTGCTTTGATAAGCCAGTGTGCTTTGATAAGACAGTGTGCTCCGATAAGCCAGTGTGCTCCGATAAGCCAGTGTGCTTTGATAAGCCAGTGTGCTTTGATAAGACAGTGTGCTCTGATAAGTCAGTGTGCTCCGATAAGCCAGTGTGCTCTGATAAGCCAGTGTGCTCTGATAAGCCAGTGTGCTTTGATAAGACAGTGTGCTCCGATAAGCCAGTGTGCTCCGATAAGCCAGTGTGCTTTGATAAGCCAGTGTGCTTTGATAAGACAGTGTGCTCTGATAAGACAGTGTGCTCTGATAAGTCAGTGTGCTCCGATAAGCCAGTGTGCTCTGATAAGCCAGTGTGCTTTGATAAGACAGTGTGCTCCGATAAGCCAGTGTGCTCTGATAAGCCAGTGTGCTCTGATAAGCCAGTGTGCTCCGATAAGCCAGTGTGCTCTGATAAGCCAGTGTGCTTTGATAAGACAGTGTGCTCCGATAAGCCAGTGTGCTTTGATAAGACAGTGTGCTCTGATAAGTCAGTGTGCTCCGATAAGCCAGTGTGCTCTGATAAGCCAGTGTGCTTTGATAAGACAGTGTGCTCCGATAAGCCAGTGTGCTCTGATAAGCCAGTGTGCTCTGATAAGCCAGTGTGCTCTGATAAGCCAGTGTGCTCCGATAAGCCAGTGTGCTCCGATAAGCCAGTGTGCTCTGATAAGCCAGTGTGCTCTGATAAGCCAGTGTGCTCTGATAAGCCAGTGTACTGTGCTGTAAAGCGTGGTGGGATTTTGCGAGACGCTACAATGACTCCCAGGAACAACGATAAAAACATGTGCAGTACTTCTCTAGGGGCCCCTGTGTGTGACAGCAGGAAGAGAGGCAGGCAGGCAGGGCAAGGCAGGGAAGTAGGCAGGGAGGCAGGCAGGCAGTGAAATAGGGTACAGAGCTGCCGTGGAACCAGGGGGGTGGAGGAGTGGTGGGAGTTGAGTTAATGGTCTTGCATCTTCCTGGCAGCATGTCAATAATGGCTCTAATCACATTAAGTAAAGAGTCCATTAGCTCATTCTCTCCTCTCTCTGCTGCATGCTAGCCCAGTAAAACACAGTAGGCAGAGAGCTCCCCTAATGGTGTGTTATAGACACCACTACTCCTGCAGGATGATGATGGGAGACACTGGAAAATCACCATGTACAGATAGGAGTCAGTACATTGTGTGTTTTTGTCTATTTTTATCAGTCAGTCTCGTGCTCAGTTATTTCAGCTTACAATGAGCACTGTGTAGGGAATTGGTGTATCTGTGTATTAAATTAGTTGTGGTTGATCACAGGTAAGAATGGAATAAGAAATCATATTTGATGCATTTTTACATAAATGGCAAGACGTAGGAGTTGATGTTTATTGGCTTTGAAGAATTGTATTAAATTATAATTCATTACACCTCGGCTTTCTCTGTTGTAAAATATGGGCAGACACAGACTATGAGATTAAGTTGACGATTAGTGAAGGTTGGAACCTCATTCTCAAGTGTCATTAGTCCATATTAGGTAGAAAACACAACAAATATCAAGTATCAATGTTTTACTTGTCCTCGCTCCAGCGGGGCTAATCTTCAAACAGATCAGACTTGTTTCTCTCCGTCAACTGTTAGAGGGGGGGACAGGTATTACACTGAGGGAGAACAGAAACAACACATACATACATCAGAATACAACAGAAACATACTGTAAGCCAACGAGCAGAGCCAAGGAGCAAATGGTGAGCACATGTTAATGCACCTTTCCTCCCGTGGTCCTTGCCAAAATAGTAATCAAGACAAAGGAGATGTGATATAAGAGGGAGAGAAAAGCAGGACATCACACCAAAGCAGCCCCTTCCTTCCACCCCCCTGGACAGACAGGCCATTTCTCAGCCGCCTCACTGCTCCTTTCAGCCCCTGGAGGAGGAACAGCGGCCCCCACATCTGTCTCCCAGGCCCAGGACAGACCGGCCTGGCCGCGTCCAAACGCTGCACATCACACGAATCATCCTCAATTAATGTAAACCATCAGGCGCTCCCTCCTTCCCTCCTTTCTCTCCCTCCTCTCTTTTCTCTCATTTATTGCTCCCTCACTTCTCAGAGGAGTCCCCCCTGGGTGCATTCTGGGTCCACTGTGTTTTACACTGTAGACCGAGGACACGGCTGCTTAGCACAGCGGGGCTAGCTAGCCAAAACGTTAGCTTGGATGCCTTGTGAAAAAAGACAGCGAAATCAATAGATCAGTCCAAGCCCGGCCAGACGGTGCTAAGATTTAACTGCTGCGGGCGCATCTTGAAAGGTTCTGAACTGATCTGAAGCCTGGGCAGCTCCAAAGATTTTTTTTTCTAATCCACTGCGGCGCAGAGGCCCCCGAAATGGCTTCCATGTGCCGTCCCATCTGCACCTCTGCTGGGCTGTGGCCAAAGGACCGTCCTCCTTCCCTTTGAAGGGTTGCGGAGGGACAGCTTTAAAACAACCAGAGGTTACCAGACACTGGGGGGAACAGCTCGCCCTGGGCCACTTAGATGTCAAGGAGTGCCAGAGAGTGACTCACCCTATCTGTCCTGGTAGAAAGGCCCTAAACCGCCTGCATGCATCCACCACTATAAATTTCACTCCACTCGATTAGCGCCCTAAGCAACAACCGACACGTCGTCATGAATATTTTACCAAAGCCTTGAGTTAAATCAGGTTGGAGAGCAACCAGGGAGGCAGAGCCAGGGTATCTCTGGGCTAGTCTGCTTGAATTGCTTGATCACTGTGTCTGGTTCTCAGTGAAAAAGCAGTCACATTCACTCACACTGCAGAGAGAGCAGACCCCAGTCATTCTGGCTCTGAAGGAGTCTCTGGCCCTGATGAGCATCATATTGACCACGACCTGCAGTGCCTGGGTTTAATTGAATAACGGAAAAGGCATCAACCCGGATTCCATATCTGATCTGCCTCCCCCTCCCAAGTTCTAGTAAGAATGATGAACGCGGCGCAGCAGAAGGGCCATGTGTAGACTTTTATTGAATCCCACCTGGTTTAGACGTCAGGGTGTCTTTTCAAGGGGCGGCTGGGATGTTATATGGAAAACAGGATGATTCTCCAGGCCTGGGCTGGGTGAATCGCACTCCCTCAGGGGGTCATCATGAGTCCTTTAAGATCACCCAACCCCACCCGCTCTCTCTCTCTCCCTCCAGACTGTTTCTGATTGTTTCCTCTAAGACAGTGTCAGTGTCTTGTTTCCTTTGAGTGTTGTAATACATGACACCATTATCTAATAGCACTACTGTATCATTTCAATTGGAAGTAAACATTTAAAAATGCCCTTTTACCAATCAGATATAGTTATGTAGGATAATGCAGAAAATAATGTAAAGCGTTCGCCATCTTTAAAGTATGTTCTCTCACATACAAAACATTCAGTTTAAATGAGAACATGGTGTTAGCTAAGCGAGATCGCAGAGTACCGGTTCCTGACAAATGTCCTCCGCCCACGTCTGGGTCGACCCACTCCCCTGTGACCCATCATCACCATGCAGGAGGTGGTGCTGGTTGTTCAACCAATGACCTCCGACCTTGCCAATGGGAGCGGAGCAGGGGCTGGAGACAGCCCTAGCCCTCTGACTTGATGGCTCCAGGCACTGAGCTTTTGTGAACCCCGTCCCCCATGGCACCCCTCTCGCCACCACCACTACCCAAATACATTATTCATGGAGCGATAGAAAGAGAAAAGAATTATGGGAGAAAGGGAGGGAGAGAAACAGAACATGGAGGAGGGAAGCCACAAGGTTCAAGACCTTCTCAGATCACAAGGAACTCGTGCTTAACCTCCCTTGAAGTGGCGAGCGTGGGGATAGAGGCCGTTTCTTTTTCACGTTGGGGATGAGAGAGCGGCCGAGAGGGATCAATAGGGATTCCCTGGTGTGTTCTGGGGGAACGCGGCACTGCAAGCCGATTGGTGGATCAATGTGGTTCCCAGGGTTCAACTCCAACGCCACGGCCAGCCAGTAGTCTCCTTCGCGGCAATAGGGTAATACATACAGCCGTGTGGTTGGCTGGTCGCATTGCTCTGCCCTTGGTGAAGCTGCCTCAAGCGTAGCCAGCCTATGCATTGTAACCTACATCTATTAGGGCCAAGATGCACTTACTGGATATAATGTATATATCTATTGAATGGCATTATCATAAAGCCTAGTAAGACGATAACCCCCATTATGACATCTTTAGTTATATCTGGGTCACAGATCCCCTATTCCACAAACCCCAGAACACGACTGTCGACTGTACAGCCCATAGATATTAATGGTTGATATTAGCTTTGTTTGCCTTGCGTGAGGAGTGCAGGATCTCTCTCCATTCCCTGCCAAATAGACTGGGTCATTGGTTATGATAGGTGATGATTAGCGATGTATGTGTATGTTTTCCTTCTAGTCCTCTATGTTAAACCTCCCAGCTTCTCTCTCTCTCAGCGCAGCCTGTTAATACTAGCGCTACAGCTAATTGTATAATTGTCTGTTTTGTTTTAATCTGACAGCGTTGCCCCGGCCCCATAACAAGACCATCTTCTCCTGTCAGCCATCATTTAACACGGCAGGTTGCTGGGCCGGGCGCCCCCGACAACACCCGGGCACCTCCGCTACTAGCAAACATTACCAGGGAACGCAGCTAGCGAGCCAACCGGTTGCAAGACAAATAAACACAGCCGTCGTCGGGCGGATGAATTCCGAGTGACACGGACACGGTGGATAAAGTAATAACGTAGAGGGGGTAGAGGGCCGTCCACTAGATTAAGTATCCTACCGCCGCGTCTCTGCTGTAATTATTGTTTCATTGTCATTAACCTCACAAACAGAGGTTTATCCGCATTGTTTAAAGGACTCTGGGATGTGTAGTGACAGGGTGATCTGTCATACCTCTGGAGGGAGGAGGAACGGGGCGAGGGGGAGGGATTAATGAGGTATTACTTGGGGTTGGATGGAGGAGTGGAGGGGGCAGTGCTGGAAAATATATGGGAACGAGAGGGCCAACATTAGGCTAATTGGGAGATGAGTGCCTCCTTGTAAAAAGTGCTTCTAATGGCACATTTGTTACTCACGCTGCGGCGGCGGCGCTAGACTAATGCGCTAATGCAGAGTGGGCTGCAAGAGGTGGTTAACACTACAGGGACTTTGTGTTTGTGTGCAAATATGTACATCAGCTGTCTCGGAATTTGAGATATGATATGTATACAGTGTGTACACACACACACACACACACACACACACACACACACACACACACACACACACACACACACACACACACACACACACACACACACACACACACACACACACACACACACACACACACACACACACACTAGCTATTGTGGTGTTAGACGTTATTTCTCATCTTCTAGGAAGTTAGCATTCAATTAACAAGCGGCGGTTGATGTACAAGTGGTTTATCATTGCATATCTTTGTGTTTGAACGTGGATCGAGTCTCACAGTTTCAGTTTATTTACAGAAAAGTGCTAAAGAGTTGTTTTTGTATATAAAAGACATGAAGCCCAGTCATGATACCATCAAATAGCATTGACTGAAATATACAATGAAACATGTTCTTGTTCAGTGTCCAATATGTTATGTTTTATTATCTGTTAATATTTATTTAGAATTGTTGGTTGCCCAGCTCTTGTGGTCTGTACTTTGATAGTGTTACCATAAAACACGTTAAACATCTACTCTTACACAGCGTAAACAGAGAGGGGTTATTAAATGGCCGAATAATAGTTTCTGAGATAAAAAGCACATGAGGTTTCCCCCTGGACCAGGAATTGTAGTCAAGCTAATCCCCTCATATTGTTCACTCACTCTGGTTGGTGTGGGGTTCAGTAAATGCAAGCTGGAGTTTCTCCCTCACCCTCTCTCTCTTCCTGTCTGTGTTTCTACCCCCCCCCCCCTCTCTCTCTCCATCTATCTATCTCTCCCCTTCCACTGCAGTACGGGCCCTCTCTCTCCATAGCCGTAGTACTGACCTGTATCGTGATTGAACAACAAGCAGGGATGAAGGGATGGGAGGGAGGAATATGATAAGAACATAAGCCATACTTGTCTGTGTCCGGACAGTGTTCTGAAAAGCACAAGGATAAATTGCGTGTGATGGGTTTTTAAGGGGACTTGGACTGCCAAGTGGTGGCGTGACCTTTGAACCTTTGAAACAGCAATGTCTGACTCTCTCCTCAGTGGTTAGGGTGAGGAACATTTATTGTTGATTGATCTGCACAGTGTAGGCCTACCTTTTTATTGGGCATCTTCTAATCCATAACCTACCTCTGATCAAATTTGCTGTATTGTATTTCATTAGTGTCACTTTGTAACAGTAAACAGATCCAAAGTAGTACCACGTATATTGGAATGTGTCATAGCTATTCCATTCTGCACCAATCATTTGGTGAGTTTGTGTCCCTTGTGCGTACGTGCCTGTTATGTACTTGTCAGTTTATTAACGTATGTGACCCTTATTCTACGACTCGCATTGTACATTTCAAAGTGACTATTTCTGAGCAATTCTCTCCATTTCTTATCTTTCTGCCTAATTATACACTTTCTAATTTAACTTTTTTCAATGGAATCCGATGGAAATCCACATGCCCCAACGGCCGTGCAGCTATGAAATAATAGTGCCCAGGCTACAATTTAAAGTCATATACCTCCAAGCGAAAAACTCACACACACAGAATGAAAGTGTAAAATGTTTTTTTAATGTATATTTAACAACAAATAACCCCAGTTACTATTGATGTTCCATCTCCCAAGGATTCATTTGGCTTCTATGTCTAAGGGCATGATGTGCAACCACTCTATATCTACCCCCTCACTCTCACTCACACACACACATGCATGCAGACACACACACACACACACACGCACGCACGCACGCACGCACGCACGCACGCACACAGACACACACACGCATGCAGACACACACATGCATGCAGACACACACACACACACGCACGCACGCACGCACGCACGCAGACACACACACGCATGCAGACACACACACACACACACACTTCCTTTTCCATTCTCTCTCTCCCTCTGTCTTGTTAAACATTTATCTTGTGTTTTTCCCTTTAAGGCCCTTTGTGATGTATTTTTAGCCCCTCTTAGACTGTTGTATCTCTGATAGATTCTGCCAGGCAGGAGAGAAGGAGCGGGGTGTGAACGGGGAACCCTAGCGTTGCTTCTAATTGTTGTGGTTGCACTGTCCTTCCCTTGAAGTCACACTTGACTGGGCTGCAGAGGTCCCACAGGACCATGCAGAGTAAACTGTAGTGTTTATCCCCACCACTCATATAATAAACACACACACACACTCATGCATATATACATACATATATGCACACACACACTCACACCATTCACAAAGTAGCAGCTCTGTAGTGCACACAGACCCGTTTTCTTCCCGTGTGAACGAGCAATGTGGGACTTAAATTTAAAATAAAATGTCTAGATAATTGATTAGCACTCATGTTGAATCTCATACTAACACCTGTTAAAGTCTGTCAATCAAATAAGTTGTTTAGTTGACAGGATGTGCCAATCTCCGTTAGTGATTTGCTGGGTTCCACCCTCGCAGTACACAGTCACAGCACCAGTGGGTTCAGAGTCTGAGACAACAGAACTGGGTCAGTATTCTGTGTATCAAAGCTCTGAGCTCGACCGCAAACTCCTTCAGTTCAGGTTCAGGTCTTGCCAAGATTCCTTTCCCAGAATCCATTGCCATGTCTCGACGTTTGGCAATTGACGCGCATGTTTGTTCAAAACTCGAGGCGTTTTATTTTTCTGTGGTTAATAGCACCATCTCCAAAAGAGATGGCCGCCAAGGAAAGTGCTCCTCTTGGAATAATGCTGAGAGCTCTCCCATCGGAGTCATTCTTTTCTCCCAGGATGGAAACTTTGTTTCCCACGCTTCCACAGGGCTCCACAAGCACAGGGTTGGGAAACACCAAGGCCCATGTAAAATATGTCCTGTCAACATTTACTTCATTTCATTTCCCGTTCCCTCCCGCCTTCTCTCCATAGGCAGTGTAAATGCAAGCACATGCGTTTTCCTCTTGACACGGTCACACTGATAAAGTATGTCTGCTTCTTTAGTATTGAATCTGATGGGAGATATGCATCCCGTAAACCTCATTAACATAAAAACTGATCCCAGGTCTGTTCTTAATGAACGTGATGCCAGATCGGTGTCACCTCCAAAACCGCGCTTAAATTAACATGGATGTTCTTATTTTAATGTCAAAGACGACTTAACCCCCCATAGACTAATATTCCTAACTCCATTTTACTTTGTTCATTAGATTCCCTCAGAGATAAGAGGAAACTATGAAAAATGGCTGCCAAGTAGCAAGGTACGATTAGTGGTTCGCGCTAATTAATCCATTCTTTCTTTTAGCAGCCTTTTTTCTCCCCGGCTGTCATCGCGGCAGTAAACATAGCGGAGCTGCGTGCCGTGCGCTGTTCTGAGGGACTCTCAGCGAGAGTTCACATCTTTCATGGGCTGTTTTTATTAAACAGTCTCACAGCGAATAGATCAACGTCCCCAGAAATGGTTAGAATTCACAGGTACCCACTAATAGCCCACCAGCCCCACCGGCCCCAGCGGTCTCCATTTGTTTGCTTTTAGACTTTATTAAACTCTCCCTGTTCCTCTCGCTGTGTGCCTAATGACTGTGTATGCATAGCTGATGAAAGGTAAAGAAGGAAGGAGAGAAAGGGGGAAGGGAAAGAGGGACAGGGAAGAGGAGGAGGGTTATTATCAGAGCTCTATTATCAATCTTTACTTGTCGCTTCAGGGGCCTCTGAATTTCATGAGCCGATAACAACACCCCTTCCCTACCCCCTTCCACCCCGCTCCCTCTCGACCTCAGACCGACCACGGTGATTATGCACAATCAATAACTTTTGTGTGTTTTGTCTATTCTCTCTCGTCTTTCCATTGGGCCTCTAGGATGCTGCGGGCAAGGTGCTGGACCGCTGGTCCATTATGTCTCGGGAAGAGGAGATCATCACCCTGCAGCAGTTCCTTCGTTTCGGAGAGACCAAGTCCATCGTGGAGCTGATGGCCATCCAGGAGAAGGAGGGTCAGGCGGTCACCGTGCCCTCCTCCAAGACCGACTCAGGCATCCGGACGTTCATCGAGAGCAACAGCACGGGACGTGGTCGAAGCCCAGGCCTCCTCAACCACATTGAGACCAGCAGCCCGTCCAGCATCCACCACTTTGAGAACATCCCTAACAGTCTAGCCTTCCTGCTGCCGTTCCAGTACATCAACCCTGTGTCGGCCCCCATGCTGGGACTGCCCCCCAATGGCCTGGCGCTGGAGCAGTCGGGCCTCCGGGGCCTCCACGACCGGGATCGCGAGGCCAGCCTACCCAACCAGGGCGAGACGGTGGAGAGCAGCGAGTCCGAAGTATCCCTCAGCCCTTTCCGCAGCAGCGGTCAGAGCCCCAGCCGCATCGGAGCCCTGGGGGGCATAAACAACGCCATCGAGCCCAAACAGGAGCCCAACAACCGGGCATCACCCATCTCGCCCACTCCTTCTAACCAGCTGTCCCAGCAGCAGACGGAACAGCAGCAGCAAGGCCAGCAGCAGCAAGGCCAGGGGCAACCCGGGACCCCACGGCCTAGGTCCAACTCCCTCAACGACCACCAGGCCCACCACCACTTTGTGAAGAGCGAGCAGTCCAAGAGCATTACCCACTCATCCTTCTCCTCCAAGATGCACCGCATGCGCCGCATGGGAGCCACCTCACGCAAGGGCCGTGTGTGCTGCAACTCGTGCGGAAAGACCTTCTACGACAAAGGTACGCTGAAGATCCACTACAACGCCGTACACCTCAAGATCAAGCACCGCTGCACCATCGAGGGCTGCAACATGGTGTTCAGCTCGCTGCGCAGCCGCAACCGCCACAGCGCCAACCCCAACCCACGCCTGCACATGCCCATGCTGAGGAACAACCGTGACAAGGACCTCATCCGTGGGTCGGGCCCCGGCACGCCCGTCATCTCCAGCGCCAAGAGCGGCTTCACCCTCACCAGTCCCGGACGGCCACCTCTGGGTTTCGCCACCCCGCCCCTGGACACCATGCTCCAGTCACCCCTGCAGAGCCCACTGGTCTTCCCCTCCCTGAAGTCAGTGCAGCCCATCCAGCCGGTGCCCCCTTTCTACCGTACGCTGCTGTCCCCACAGCACCTGGTCAGTCCTCCAGTGTCACTGCCCACCAGCCCCATCCTGCCCTCCACCACCAACAACACCTCTCTGATGGACCAGCAGCATCAGCTCCTGGCTGCCGCCGCAGCCTCCCACAACGCCCACAATATGTCTTCTGAAGGTGGGCTAATGTCCCACCACAGGCTGCCCACCTCCAGTATCCCCCAGCAGGATCCAGCTGCTGCCACCAACACGGACCCCACCCCCAAGAAGAAGCCCCGTAAGTCCAGCATGCCGGTGAAGATCGAGAAGGAGGTGATTGACGTGGCGGACGAGTACGATGAGGACAAAGACGACGATGATGACGACAGTTGTCACCACCACCACCACCACCACCCCTCCTCCCACCTCCACCACAACAACATCAATGGAAACCGCAACAACAACAACAGCAGAGGAGGGAACAACAACGGCCACCACAGCGGCGGCAGCGGGCACCAGTCCCCCTCCCAGGATGAGATGAGCCCAGGCCTGATGAGGGGACACCTGATGAGGCACGACCAGGACGACTGCCGGGGAGAGGGACCCGGAGGCGAGGGCGGCAGGGGCGAGAGGGGAGGCCCAGGCGGTGAGCTCCGCTGCATGGACAGCTTCACCTCCGAGGACCAGGACCACGAGAGAGACTTTGAGAACGATTCTGAGACTTCGGACTCCAAGATGTTCTACCGCGAGGAGATGATGGAGGTGGAGGAGCAGCACCAGAGGCTGAGGCTCAACTCCTCCAGGAGCTCCAGAGTAGGAGGAGGCAACAACCTGGAAAAGGACCAGGAGGACCTGGAGGCCAGAGATGAGGAGGCGCAGCTGAGGAAGGAGATGGAAGACCCCAAGAGCCGCTCCTCACCCTCACCCCACCAGCCCGCCATCAAGATTAAGGAGGAGCTCAACGACCCCACCTACGACATGTTCTGCATGAGCCAGTACGGCCTCTACAACGGGGGCATGGCGGCTGCTGCAGCCGCCGCCGCCAGCATGGCTGCCCTTCACGAGAGCTTCATCTCCTCCATGAGCTACGGCGCCAGCCCGCCCAAGTTCCCCTCCTCGCACTCCCCCGAGGGAGAACTGTGCACCAGCCCCAACTCCAACGACCCCAAGATCTGCTACGTGTGCAAGAAGAGCTTCAAGAGCTCCTACAGTGTCAAACTGCACTACAAGAACGTGCATCTCAAAGAGATGCACGTGTGCACCGTGTCCGGCTGCAACGCCGCCTTCCCCTCCCGACGGAGTAGAGACAGGTGAGTGTCGTACAACACACACACATATATACACACTAACAGTGTCTTTTTTCTTGGCTTACCATTGGTTCTTAATTTGACTGCCTCAATTTTTCTGACTAATTATTTAAATATCAGTAGAGTATGAATGAATACTATGATACAACTGGTGTTATTAATTCATTTGTTTACTTGGAAACCCAGTAGCTTTTGCGGAGGCAGCAGCTATTCTCCTGGGGTCCACAAAAACATGACAAGTAACAAAACAAGAATTTGAGATAAACAATACAACTATATATATATATTTATACACACACACACACATAACATCATCATTTGTGGGTTCAATTACAGGCTCAAAATTACCTTTCTTCTAAAACTCGTCTGTCTAATCTTGTTCTGAGAAATTAAGGCTATTCTATACGAGGAATTGCCAAGAAACTGAAGATCTTGTACAACGCTGTGTACTACTCCCTTCACAGAACAGCACAAACTGGCCCTAACCAGAATAGAAAGAGGAGTGGGAGGCCCCGGTGCACAACTGAGCAAGAGGACAAGTATTTAAGAGTTTCTAGTTTGAGAAACAGATGCCTCCCAAGTACTCAAATGGCAGCTTCATTAAATTGTACCTGCAAAACACCAGTCTCAATGTCAACAGTGAAGAGGAAACTCCGTAATGTTCCTCTGTCCAGTGTCTGTGTTCTTTTGCCCATCTTAATCTTTTCTTTTCATTGGCCAGTCTGAGATATGGCTTTTTCTTTGCCTAGAAGGCCAGCATCCCGGAGTCGCCTATTACATTTACATGTAAGTCATTTAGCAGACGCTCTTATCCAGAGCGACTTACAAATTCACTGTGCACCGGGGCCTCCCACTCCTCTTTCTATTCTGGTTAGAGCCAGTTAGCGTATGAGATCTTCAGTTTCTTGTCAATTTCTCGCATGGAATAGTCTTCATCTCTCTTTTTCTGGACATTTTGAACCTGTAATCGAACCCACAAATGCTGATGCTCCAGATACTCAACTAGTCTAAAGAAGGCCAGTTGTATTGCTTCTTTAATTAGAACAACAGTTTTCAGCTGTGCTAACATAACTGCAAAAGGGTTTTCTAATGATCAATTAGCCTTTTAAAATGATAAACTTGGATTAGCTAACACAACATGACATTGGAACACAGAAGTGATGGTTACTGATAATGCACCTCTGTACGCCTATGTAGATATTGCATAAAAATATATAACATTCAGCTGCAATAGTCATTTACAACATTAATAATGTCTACACTCTATTTCTGATCAATTTGATGTTATTTTAGTGGACAAAAAATGTGCTTTTCTTTCAAAAACAAGGACATTTCTAGGTGAACCCAACTTTTGAACGGTGGTGTGTGTATATATATATATATATATACACATATATATATATATCTAAATATAAAATATATTTTGATTTGTTTAACACTTTGTTGGTTACTACATGAATCCATGTGTTATATCATAGTACAAAGCTGTACAATGTAGAATAATAGTAAAAATAAAACCCTTGAATTAGTAGGTGTGTCCAAACTTTTGACTGGTACTGTGTATATATATATGTATATATATATATATATGTGTATATGTGTATATATATATATATATATATAAAATACTAACAATTCAGGCATTCATTACAGGTAGGTTCATTACATATGTTTTGTCATTACATGACGTAATTAGAAACATTGACAATGTTGTGTTTTGATGTATGTGACAATGTTGTGCATGTATGTGTTTTATTTGATATTTCATCATATCAGTAATTGTGGAATTAGTAACGGGGAAGTTTAGGACAGTAGATGAGTTTTCTTGATGAGCTACGCAACTGCAATGAAGTCTTTTTTCTTACTTAGATGGAGTGAAATTATTAAGGCGTCACCTACCATATGTTAAGTGAAATGCACCATTAGCAGAGATACACTTTATAATGTAACAGGTATACAGTGGCATCTGTTGACTGTCATGTCAAAGTTCAGAGAAGTAGGGTGTCATCGCCAGAACACACACACACAATCTTCCACTCTGAGATATACCCCTGTTTACCTCCCCTCACTCACCTCGTTACTGACAGGTGAGGTAGCATACATTAACGTAGACAGCGGTCTGTCAAGCCACTGCATGTATTAGCGCCCTGCTCCAGGAGGTGAGGCTAGCCACGCTCTACCTACCTGGGCTTGTTAGCACATCCACCCTATCCAAACACACCCTCCCAGAACACACAACCTCCCACACACACCCTCCCAGAATACACACACCCACTAAAGCTAGCAGCAGGTTGACGCCAGAACACAACACATGCTGAGGCTACACAACATCAGAGTGCCCTGGGCTAGCAACTAGCATTTAGCTCTCCAAGGAATTGCTAACAATTGTTTTGTTTTTTTGCATGAGGGGATGTTTGAAGTTAGACTTCGACTGGCCTAAGAGTGGTTTGAAAAATAGCCTATCAAATGTGGCCGGATATTAGGGAATTGAAACTCTCAACAACGACCCCATGGTAGCATCGATAGTGACTCATTAGCATTGTTATTAGCATCATAAAAAAACCCGAAGTAAAGGCCTTGTGTGTGACATTGCCAGGTCTATTCCCCTGACCACCGTGTAAACAAGCATGTCCATTTGACTGAACGGTCCAGTCTGTCTTCACAGTGGGGTGTCGGTGGAAAAAGGGCCCTTGAAAGGAAATGTAAATTCATCTCCTCCCCAACGCCCCTCGAAAATAGACATGACTTCAAGTGTAACAAATGCACCCCCCCCTGTCTCTCTTTTACACACACACACACACACACACACACACACACACACACACACACACACACACACACACACACACACACACACACACACACACACACACACACACACACACACACACACACACACACACACACACACACACACACACACACACACACACACACACACACACACACACAGCATGCCTTTGCTCCCAGTATAATGACATATGCCACATTCTAGAGCTCTAGAAGAGGGGAAGCCTCACTCAACCAGCTCCTCTGAAGAAAGAGATAAAAACATGTTTTGTTGTGTTAGAGCACGCCGTGGTGACAAGTGACACTTTTTTATTTAGATAAAGAGCGAGTGTGTTTTCTCCCCCTCCTAATCTATTTTACTTCTCTGAGGAGTTTTTTCTCTAGTTTTTCTCAGTTGTTTTGTCTCAACAGCAACCCTCCACCTGCCTCCCCTCTCCACCCGGGGCCTTTATTAAGTTCCTTGTTTCAGTGGCATCTGTTCATTCTGTTCCTGTTTGTTCATTAGCACCAAGTAAATAGAGCAGGTGACTCTGGCACTTGTTCAGGGAGAGAGGGATGGAGGCAGGGATAGAGGGAGGGGATGGAGTAGGTGGATGAGAGGGAAAAAAGAGAGATGGGTTATAGAGTTAGCGGAGGAGAGAGGGGGAAAGGGGGGATGGAGGAGAAGAGACAGGTAAAATAGAGTTAGCGGAGGAGAAGAGAAGGTGAAATCATGCCGCTCACCTGACGCAGCTGGTGCCGACAGCAGGGAGATGACAGGAAGTGTTATTAAAGGATGCGTTGCCGTGCCGATGCGTGTGTTTGACACAGCCGCGGATGATGCGTTAGTTCGTTACCCTCTTTGACGAGGCTTTAGGGACAGGGAGCGCCCGGGGCACGAGAGGCCTGCTGTCTCGCATAACCACACACACAAACACATGCTTGTGCACGTATAAAATCACACAAACTCAAAAGCTGATGCGTTCCTACAGATACAGAGACTCACTCATTCATTGTAATGTACACAGTATTTTTTATTTGTCTCTTTATTGCACTAAAATAAAATATGATATTAAACAAATAGCCCTGACCTTATGGTTTGATACGATGCAAATAACAGCTTCCCCACAGCGAACAGACATCTCAACAAATGTTTAGATACTAAATTACCATGACAGAAACTCCAATGGTATCGAGGCATCCCAAAGACTCACCTCACACATTTCTGAATGAGTGGCGAGTAAGCCGACCAATACCTGCTCAGGAGCTGGACACACATGGCCAAACTGACCAATGAGGAGGCCTAATTCAGCGGCCTACTTCCTTATTTAGTGGAAGTCCAGGTAGAACTATGAATCAGAGCCCTCCCCCGCCCGTCATCCTTCCCGACCACTGCCACAGCTTGTCTCCCAACTATATAATTTAGCCGTCCATCTTTTTTATTGGGCGCTCTCCGACATTAGCGCTCCCCACTTGTATTAGCATCTGCCGCCACGACCCCGTAATGGCCTTTAAAAAAACACTTAACTCCGGCACTAAACGACGAGGGATGACAGTGGTGGGAAAAACGAATCAGTGAAAAACAGCACTAGTTAGGATCCTCTGACTCACTCACAGTAAAGGATATGGTTTCCAAGAGGCAGTGGGTGCTGTAGTATAGAGGTGCAACTGTGAGGGAGCGAGGTCAAATTAGACTGTGTTTCGTCTTCCATCTTGGCTCAAAGATGAACCCAAATGTCTTCCACAGGCTTATAGTGAAGCATGAACCTCAACCCACGGTCACAGACACGGTGTCACAGTGACTGTGGAATCTTGCCCTAGTGATGTGCGTGTGACAGTTTGACTCGATTACCAGAAACACAAGCGTATAAATTCCAGAAGCGCTTTAACATAAGGCACTGATGAATAGATAGGTGTGTAGCAGGAAGAGAGGACAATCACTGCTGTGAACATATGGATCTTAGAAGGAAGACGGTTTTAGACCAAGATGTGGGTGAGTTACACCTAAGTACACTATTGTTTCCATACTTTGAGTGTGTCCCAAATGGCAACCTATACCTATATAGTGCACTACCTGTGATCAGAACCCTGGTCAAAAGTAGTGCACTATATGGTAAATAGGGTGCCATTCGGGACAGATCTTTTGTGGCGCATAAATTCCTGGTAGCATATGGGATGTATTACTGAGCCTGCCGCTCCTATGGAATAAGGAGAGAAGCGTAACAACAGAGGGGTATCGCGGGGCCAAAGGAATTGTGGGGTATTGAAGCTATAGTCAGGACTCTGGCCGAACACCAATCAGATGTGTCCCTGGGTAATCCCTTAACTACATAATGCATGCTGCAGTGTAATTGTAGTTGTAACATGGGAAAATAATTTGGTGGTTTTCATAAGGACTTTTCCCCTCTGATAATATTATTGTGGAGGAAGGATTGGGAAACCACAACGCCTCAGACATTGGTTTGCTGCTACATAAAGTTTGAGTAGTTTCAAATGACATTTTTCATAAGATTCACTACAAATTCCACAGCTAATAACATATTATTTCTGATATTATGAAACCAATCATTATTATATTTTAGCACAAATTCAAATAATATTTAAAATAATCTGATAAGTAACTGCATGATTAATTAAATACATTTAATGCAATATAACCTGTAATTATAATAATCTATTCATTATATCACAGAATAATGATACTTAATCTCAGTAAACCAAACCGTATGCCTTCTCGTCATCCCTTGTATTTGAGCTTTAGAATGTCAAATTTCTGTAACAACAGAAACCGTATCTGAGCCTAAATCTGATGGGACACCCAGACATTTGTTTCCAACCAGATAATGTATGCAAAATCCAGGTCTGTAATATGCAGTGCTAATAACCAGCTTCCTCCTCTCCCCCACCACCTCTCCTCTCTCTCCTCACAGCGAGATGTTGACGTCTATACCAACAACAGGAGGTTGTCCAGGTACCTCAGCATATCCCATTAGTCAATTATTTCTCTACAGTGGAGTGACACCCCAGAGGATCGTAGGTAGGCGCATCAAACAAACGCTACCTTCAAAAGCCCCGATGTCAGAGTCAATTAGAGGGGAGGACAAGGACATTTGATCTACGGTATCATATTAATATTTGAGGGAAACAACAAAAGACAATGGGAAATGACAATAGTGTCCCAAGCGTTTGAAGAGGGGGGGGGCATTTTGTATCTACATGGTGACGTAGATGTAAAGATACAGATCAATGGCGTGGTTAACTAACAGGATAAACATAGCATACTGTTGTTTTACACACACACACACACACACACACACACACACACACACACACACACACACACACACACACACACACACACACACACACACACACACACACACACACACACACACACACACACACACGGCTAATAGAGTACAGAGAGTCCTCTAACATCTAGCTGCTAGTTATACATCGATACAGTAACAGTACAGTGTTTCCCTCCAGCCCCCTGGCCACCAGGTGCTCAGCTCAGAGGTAAATGATTGCATATTTATTGTGGAGGGCGGCACACACACACACAGAGGTGGCAGCAGCGGTAGTATGATTAACGTCTGAAAGGCGTGCCGACCAGTAATCATCGGCCTTATTATCCTCGTTAATCATATTTTCCTAAATCAACGACAGGGCCTCCCTCTCTCTTTTCTACATGTTTATATTAAGACTCTTCCTTGTTTTATTCATTTTCATCGGAGGACTCTGTCACCAGGTGCTTTCCCACACTTATTTCCCATGATGCACTAGTGTGCAGCGGACCCTCGTCCCCACATGGATCGAGGGATGCAGAGAGTGAAGGTTAATTACATTTGAGAGCCACTCTCCTCCTCCTCTCCTCCTCCCCCCCTCTCTCCCCTCCTCCTCTCTCTTCTCCTCCTCCTCCCCCTCTCTCCCCTCCTCCTCCTCCCCCTCTCTGTCCTCCTCCTCCCCCTCTCTCTCCTCCTCCTCCCCCCTCTCTTCTCCTCTCCTCCTCCTCCCCCTCTCTCTTCTCCTCTCCTCCTCCTCCTCCTCTCTCCCCTCCTCCTCCTCCTCCCCTCTCTCCCCTCCTTCTCCCCTGCTCCTTTCAAGCCATGTGGGCCCAGTCTCTGGTAGAACTTGGTAAAGCTGCAGTCTCTTGATTTGCCATGCTTAAACAAAGGCCTGATCATTTATAGAGAGAATGTGTTATTTAATTTAGCCACAGATCCCGAGTTCAAAATACAAAATATCTACTGATGAACAGTATGTTAATGACATTACATTATGAAAGGGGACTTTTATGTTAATTTATCTTTGATACATTTGGGTTTTGTGGATAAAGACAAAAAGATAATCAGAGAATCACTTTCAGAAGGCTTTCGTTTGGAACAATAAGCGTTGCAAATATTTCACATTCTGTAAGTAATTGTAGGCTAATATAATGACAGGGCTTTGTTGATGTGATCTGTAACTTAGCCTTCCATCTAAACCTCCATGGTGTGTCTATGGAGTCTGTGTAACCAACCCCTGAGAGGGATATTCCTTTTATGAACTTTTTGATCAAGTTTCTCCAGCTACGTCTGAACTGAACTTCAGTGTGTGTTGCTGAGGTAGTACAGCTAGTAGAGAATAAAGACAGATAATGATGAATGTGTTACCCAACCCCTCGATCATCCTCCCACCTCTCCACTCCAAACCTCATCACATAGCAACCCCACATGACAGCAGAGGCAAAGAACCATCAGCGTCAGTTTAATATGACTTCACTTTGCTCATTACGACTCATTTAGACAGTGCGTGCGCACACACACACACACACACACACACACACACACACACACACACACACACACACACACACACACACACACACACACACACACACACACACACACACACACACACACACACACACACACACACACACACACACACACTACAGAGGGAAGGACAGGGCCATTGGAGGAGAGACGGGAGCCTAAAGATGATTAACGTTTGCTGGGACAGACGCGTTAGCTAGCTAGCCTCTCTCTCTCTCTCCATCTCCTCCTACTCTGCACAAACAAAATGGCCTCTCAAGAGGCCTCCCCCGTCTTTGGGCGAAGATGAGACTGTCAATTTGGTTTTGCCACGTTACTGGTCATCAGGGAGGGAGAGGTGGAGAAGGGAGTGAGGGAGTTTGGTTTGGGGGTAGAGGAATGGGGAAGAGGGGGAGTGAAATAGTGGTGGCAGAGTGATGGAGACAGGGAGATGGGGCAGAGAGGCTAAATCTGATAAATGAAGGAATCTGTGTATGGCCTCTAAATGAGGAAAATATAACCCCAAGAATATAACTGCAGCCTGACACACTTCCAGTGAATATGTTTAGAGATCGGGAGGAGATGCATCTGTCACCGGTGCAGGTGAATTCCTCCGCAAAGTCCATTCAAGCAGCCATTACTCACACCATATTCCACAGGCTTGAATTGTTCCAAAGATGCACATGAACAATCTATTGATTTATTTTAAACAGTAATCACTAATTGTTTGATTACTCAACACATCTTGTTTTTCTCAGGGTCAGAATGTGGCCTTTGTGAATGACAGTATAAGGACCAGAAGGGACATATAAATGTAGAATGTAGATGTGCTCTGTGTTAGTTATTCAGTTGTGGTCTTGATATTGTGATCTAGTATAAATGCTGATATCACAGTAATGACATATGGCTGATGCAGTAGTACTTAGTAATACTGTAGTAATTCAGGGTACTTACTGCATGGCACTTTAGCATGTGTTTTAACCTCATCAGTCAGGGAGCCATGGCAGACTGGAGCTTATGAGCAGTGTGTGGGGTGTGGCTTTAGGGGTGGAGACATGTTGCAAAGGACCCGCCTACCTGAGCATCATCAACAGCATACAGCCCAATCACATCAGCTAATGCCATAGCCTGTTGGCATCCTCACTAAAAACAATCAACAAACCAATCAAATTGAATGTAATCGATGTAGCAAAATATCTAGACCCAATTGTTTGTTTATTGGTTGTGGAAACAGTCATTTCTCCATATACACAGTGATACATTAGGAGATGAGTTATGATTATTAGGACCATAAGATAACAACATCTGTGTATCAGACTGTAATCATAGGTTAAAAGAAGAGAGCAAAGAATTTCCATACGTCTCAGAACATGGATGTACTGTATATTTTCTCTCTCTCTCTCTCTTTCACTCTTTCACACACACACACACACACACACACACACACACACACACACACACACACACACACACACACACACACACACACACACACACACACACACACACACACACACACACACACACACACACACACACACGGCAGTGACAACCATGGCCAATCGATTCTCCCCGCTCCTCGATGCTGACAATGCTCAAGTGGACGGTGCTCCTGTTTGCTTCCTCTTGTAACACAGAAAGAAAGGGGTCCCTCCATTCCAATGAATGTATACTATTTTTACCCTCTTGCAGGAGAATGTCCGATAGGGAACTAAATAATTAAAGGCCAGGGACCCTTTTTGACTGCATCAACCATGGCACTGCTGGTAAGCTCTACTATACATTGTGAATCCATTTGCCCTCGTCCTGTCCTGCTAAGGACGTCTGTTTTTAGTTTGTCCCACCCTCCACCGTGCCCCTTGCCTTGCATGAAACACCCTCATATTTAAAAGCACTGCTTGATATTCCTTAGTCATTGCTTACTTTTGTTTCATTTCACTTTAAAAGTCTTGATTTCATTTGAAAAGTCCCCTAACATGTTGTATTGTGGACAGTGGGATGTGTATACTGTGCCACTTCCATATCTCGCACCAGTTATTACACACTTATGTTTACCTTTCTTTGTCCATTTTATTGTGACATTTGCTGTGGTGGAGCCTGCATCCCTCCCAGTCTGAAATGGCAACTGTGGAATTGGAGGGAAGAGGCATTGAATTTGAGCTGTCAAAACACATTTTACCTCACATCTTTTGGCATGGATTTGCAATGCAGACTGCTACACCTCACAAACAATACCCTTTAGCTCTAGCTAGCTTTAGCACGACACCAGATCCAGGCTTAAACTTCCTTGTTGTGAATTCGATGGCGGTGGCTATGCGTTATGAGATACTACTGCTCTCTGTGTGAAAAAGCGGACATTTTTCTTTCTTATTAAAGCGAAGGGGATACATGGGGATCATATGTTTAAAAGGGGGGGCCTGATTAAGCCACTTCCAATAGGGAGCCAGTGTGATAATGCTGTCGGAGATCTAATACGCTATCCACTTTCCCTCCATTATCGCATTACCACAGCTCCAATCAATTGATAAACTCTCATTCAATATGGTGGAGTATTTAATTGAGTCAGAGTCTATTGGATTTGCAGCGGAGCTGTGCTAGACGTGCTGACTGTGGTAAACACTGTGGCGGGATGCTCTCGCCACACCACGTTAGACCAGTTAGGGGAACGTTAAGGGAAGGACTGGGTAGACTCTCTCTCACCTAAAAGGGAGGGCATTGGAAGCCATTTCAATGTAGCTTCCTCTTGATAGGTTAAGTAAGTAAGGTGAAGAGTGAGGAGAGGTTCTAGAACAAGGTGAATCGTTTAGTAGTTATTTTGTCTGGCGTGAGGTCAGGGGTTACTGAAGAGGACAGGAAGAGAGGAGCGTTATTGAAAATGTAGTGACTGATACAATATCATTCAAATACTTAGAACTCCAAGCATAGGTGCATGTGTTGGGCGAGACAGAACACATGTTTTGGAATGCAAAATGTATCATCTTTCTAAAAGGATCTGAGAACGTTACCATTCCAGTCATTGTTTAAAGCGCTGAAACACCATTTTGCTTGATTTGACAACTTGTTTAGCCATTTTCTTATGAAAACGATCTCTCTCTACCTCCCCCCTTCATTATGTCTTTCCACCAGGCACAGCTCCAACATCAACCTGCATCGCAAACTGCTTACCAAAGAGCTGGACGACATTGTCCTGGACCCCCAACTCACGCCGCTGCCCAAGGACCTGCGCGCCGAGTTCCTGGCTAAGATCTACGCCGGGCACCACTTGGGCCTGGACGCCATGGCAGGGGCGGGCATTGGCGGCGCCAGCCTGGGGGGAGGAGGGCTGAACCGTGAAGCCAGCTCCCCGGCAGGCACCGATTACCCCCACCCCCACCCCCACCACTACCCCCTAAACCATCACCACCACCACCACCCCCTCCACCACCCCCTCACCAACGGCTTCTACCACCGCAGTGGCCCCCCCAGACGACTACATGGTGCTGGACCTGAGCACCGCGTCCAGCGTTCAGTCCAGCGGGTCAGTCCATTCATCACGCCAGTCGGACGAGGGCAGCGACGAGGGCATCCTATTGGATGACCTGGAGGAGGGAGGGGTCAGCGACGAGGAGGACTGCTCCCAGCATGCCCCGGGGCAGGCAGGGGACGGGAGGCGGCGGGACCAGGTCGGCGAGGGAGGAGTCGGAGGAAGATCGGAAGAAGGTCTGACCGGCGCCGACCCCTCCTCCTCGCCGACCGTCCTGTCTTCCACCGGTGGCAGTGGTGGGATCCTGTGCAGCATCTGCCACAAAGTGTACAGCAACAAAGGGACCCTACGCGTGCACTACAAGACTGTGCACCTGCGCGAGATGCACAAGTGCAAAGTGGCCGGCTGCAACATGATGTTCTCCTCGGTGCGCAGCCGCAACCGCCACTCTCAGAACCCCAACCTCCACAAAAACAACGTGCCCTTCACCACCATGGTAGACTAGCCCAACCCCATGGCCCTCGTCTGGCCAACTCTACCCCCTTCCTCGACTCCCTTCTCACCCCAAACCATGAGCTCTTACCCCCAGGAACTACACCTTACCACCCCTAGACGTCATGCACCACAGTTCTCTTTCCCTTCGATGAGATCCAGTGACTATATACAGTAAGCGTTGTGACTTTTGACCTTTCCTTCTTTGGAAGAACGAGGATGAGACACTTGAAGTGTCTTTATTCCAAAAACTGGCCCTGCCGGTTTCCCATAAACCCCATTTCCTATTTCCCATATGTCTTTGTTTTTGTCCATCTCCAAAGAATCTATTCAAACTCTTATTTGTGACTGTTGCCTGCAGAAATGATAAAAATATAAATCTTCTTGTTGTATTTGTGTAATGATAGCTTTTAAAGGAAACCCCATACAAGAGCATGACTGCTTCATTTGTAAATAATATGTCCCAAGAGGCTATTGGTGTAAAACAATTGTATTTGATGGTTGTTAGCTATTTTTCTGTTTCTCTTTTTGGTTTTTATGTTACAGTACAATACTTCCAGCGCTAAGGTAGGCAAGAAAGAGGTAGCATCTTTACTAGCTTGACTCATTTATGTTAGTTTAAAAACCATTTTTTAAACTGAGAAGGAGAAGAACTAATGATCATGTGACTTGTTGTATCTACTTGTTAGATATGCGGAGGTTGCCGGCATGCTTTGTTTTTTGGGCTCCTACACCAATATCATTCTCTGTTCTTTTGTTTTTGTTATCATTTATAGCTTTTACTATACCAAGTCAGTTTTTCGCACTTTGCAACTATACAAGCGGGATGTGTAATATTATTACAAGGACTTTGCAATGGTTTTGGTTTCCGCGATGTTCGGGGTCTGAGACGGCCACAGTGCCAAGGGGAAATGACATACTTGTGGAAGGTTTATTTTTTTTGCACGTGTTCAGTTTCAAAAATGCTATTTCACAACAAAAGACCCATATTTCTCCTGAACGAATCCAAACATCCGGCCCATTTACTCAAATAATCGTATTCAGAAAAAGCCTAAGTATTTCTACTCTACCAGATACAATAACTGACTACAATACAGCTGCTGTTTTTCAAGGCAGAAGATTTAAGTATTGAGGAATTTAATTTGTGTTATTTTCATTTCAAGGAGTGTAAACCCAGTGTGTGACTGTAATATCACAGTACTTAGCTACAGAGGTTGAAGTAGGCTAATCTTTCTACTGCATGTGGTATTTGTGACCTAAAACAAGCGTTGGTTGAGTGTCCTATTATTTTATACACGTTTCCATGCAAAAAATGGCCATCCTATCAGAAGTATTGTGAATGTCACATTGATTATAAAACAAAGAAATAGTCCTTAAACTGTGACCAAAACAAAAAGAAGCATTGGTTTTTAAAACATCTATATTTTTCCGCCATACAGTTGTACTTTAACTTACACCCCATAAGTTGATATGATGCACTTGAGTCTTAAGCCTTTTGCTATATTTTTTCAGTATTGATTTCCATTGCTGATTGTCAGCTTCAAAGGTGAACTCTGTGAAACTCTGTCGCCATTGCCTGGCTGTTTTCGGAGTTATTTGCAGCCATTTTCCTTGTTTCCATACACATCTTAAGGTACAAATGTTTCAGATAACTAGGCAAAGTAGCCAGGGGAAGGGGTATTTATTGGCGGGTGATGTCATCTTGATGCAGATGTCTTGTCCAATATCAATTCCTTTTTTTTCAAGAAAAGAAAGACAGATCGGTCTTCATTTTGAGTCTGTGCCCTTGAGTTGATGGTTATTATTGTGTTTTTGTCGTGTTACTATGGATGTGAAAAAATTGAGAGCTCCTCTTTCTTGATTGGTGCTTATCTAAAGGGGATAAAAACGCACAGTGTTACGTGGTATACAGTATTCAAACCCCCGTTATATCCATGAAAGTGTTGGACAGTTTGTTTTTTATGACTATTTTGCAATGGGCATGATGGACACTTTGATGGACACGTTGGTGTCAACTCTTAAGACTTAGCTTCTCCTCTCTCTACCAACCTCCACGACACTGGCAGCAGGCTTCACCCCTCTCCTCTCTCTACCAACCTCCACGACACTGGCAGCAGGCTTCACCCCTCTCCTCTCTCTACCAAGCTCCACGACACTGGCAGCAGGCTTCACCCCTCTCCTCTCTCTACCAACCTCCACGATACTAGCAGCAGGCTTCACCCCTCTCCTCTCTCTACCAACCTCCACGATACTGGCAGCAGGCTTCACCCCTCTCCTCTCTCTACCAACCTCCACGACACTAGCAGCAGGCTTCACCCCTCTCCTCTCTCTACCAACCTCCACGACACTGGCAGCAGGCTTCACCCCTCTCCTCTCTGAAGAGAGAGAGAAAGAGCTGAGTGAAAGGGGTTGCGGAGGTGGAGGGCTGACTTGAGAGGAAGGAGGGATGACAGTGAGTATCATTAAAAACGTGCTGTTCCACCGTTACCTGGAGGCCTTCTGACGCTGATCTGTCTAATAACTCACTTGTCACTTCATTACACCACCAGACGTGAATGTTGCCGACAGGACTGTGACGCCGACAGAGATCCAAACCGCTCTCTCTCTCTTTCACCACTCTCTCTCCCTGAGAGAAACCACCCCCGCCCCCCTCTTCCCCCTCAACCCACTACTCACCCCCCCCCTCCCTTCACGGGTCCTTTAGGGACACCGACTAATAGTGTACTCTTAAGTTCACAAAATGGCCATCGCCGTAGAAAAAGGATGTGTAATTGCCTGTTTATCCCAGGTGAAGGAAAAACTTTGTACAGGAACCTTCGGCAACACCCTGGAGTGGCACTGAGGCGCAGCCTGCCTCATTTGCTCAGTGCACCGTACTGCACCTTACCGCCACGGGCCCAGCCGGAGAAGTACAGAAGTGTCACTCCAGGAACCCTGCTGACAGCTGTCTCTCTTTCACACACACACACACACACACACACACACACACACACACACACACACACACACACACACACACACACACACACACACACACACACACACACACACACACACACACACACACACACACACACACACACACACACACACACACTCCTCCTGCTAACAGGCCAGTGGGATGACAGCAACAAGAGGACTCTGGTGATGGGCGGGAAACAAGGACACCCCGAGGCAGAGAGGGGAAAAGAGAGAGAGCGAGCTCATCCACGGTCCATCACTCTATGTAATAAAGCAGTCTGTCCAACGTTAGCATACAGCCTTGTCACTGCAGGGCACGCTAGCGTTTCATTATGGAGAACAGTGGAATGTAGCATTGAGTTGGACCGCAATGGACTGCCATGGAATGCACTGAGAGAGAAGGTGGAAAGGGGAAACCTAGTCAGTTGTCCAACTGAACGTATTCAAGTTGTGCGGAAGTATTCAAGGTGCGGAAGCCCCTCTTTGAAAGTGTTTGATGGCTTATGATGTATACCGTGGTTATTAAAGAACTGGGAGAATGCTTGGGAAGGCCAAATCAGTCTGGTTTGGAATCAACACGCAGTCTATTGAGGAACGTGAGACTGTAACAAGCTAAGAGTAGTCTTAACTATCGCTGCTGTAGCCAGTGACCTTCGCCTGCGCGGTTAAACCTCACAACCTGATCTGATGAGAAAGACAGCAGAACCCAAAAGCTTAAACATTCCTCTTGTCCTATTCAATGTTGTAGACCTCTCAAGCAGCCAGGGAGCTCAATCAGTGACCTGTGTGCGTTAGTGTGTGTGTGTTAGGGTGCGTGTGTTAGTGTGTGTATGTTAGTGTGTGTGTGTTAGTGTGCGTGTGTATGTTAGTTTGTGTGTATGTTAGTGTGTGTGTGTGTGTTAGTGTGTGTATGTTAATGTGTGTGTGTATTAGTGTGTATGTTAGTGTGTGTGTTAGTATGTGTGTTAGTGTGTGTGTATGTTAGTGTGTGTGTATGTTAGTGTGTTAGTGTGTGTGTATGTTAGTGTGTGTGTATGTTAGTGTGTGTGTATGTTAGTGTGTGTGTATGTTAGTGTGTGTGTATGTTAGTGTGTGTTAGTGTGCCAGAGAGAGATTAAATTCCCTTACACTGACTCCTCATCTCTAGCCCCTCTGTCTCTTACTCGATGGCCATGTCAGCACGCCACGGAGAAAACTGCCCTGACACGGAACAGACTGTCCAGAACAGAATAGCCAGACTAGAGGATAGGGAGAGAGAAAGGAGAGCAGAGGGACCGGTCTGAGAACGAAAGCGGTCTGGCAGGGACCTGCGGCAGTCACTTAACAAGGCAGGAGAGATGGCAGGAGAGATGGAGTGAAAGCCGTGCCAGCCTTCTTGACTGTCTGGCTGGAAAGTGATGGAGCCCCCTGACCTTTCCACTCTTCTCCCTCTCCTCCTTCACGGGAGACATTACAGCACATTTTCTCCTCTCTCATTTAAGAGGGCCTGACCCCTCAATCTCCCTCCCTCCCTCTTTCTTACCATCTTTAGCCCACTAGGATCCAGGACAGAGCCCAGTTGTCAGGCCGATGGGACCATTACTGTCCTGGCTCGGTCCCCAGGAGGAGAAGGCCTCTTAAAACCCTCACTGGCCAGCTTGAGTGGAGTGAGCCTTTAATATTTCATTAGTGGACTCTTGACTGCCAAATGCCAGTTTCCCAACAACACACCATCACTGAAAGAGAGAGAGAGAGCGATGGAGAGAGGGAAGGAGAGAGATGACAATGGAGCAGGTGGGGTTGTCTTTTGATCCGTTATGGATCGTATACCTCTGTCCACTTTGTTTAAGTATGTGGAGAGCAGGGTAGGACGTTGACCCAGTGTAAGTGGAGGGGGATGTTTGCGAGCTGTCTGGTCGTCATCCATCTTGAAAAATACATGTGGCAAGGCTCAAAAGGCACATGGGAAGATTGGTGGTTTTACAGATGATACGCTGTGGTCCAACATTACCCTCTTAACTTGGTAACAGCAATTCTACAGTAAATGATCCTGGAACAAATAAAAAACATGCAGAAATGTGCTTTTTACCCATTTGGCAAAATAACATCTTTACAATCCTTAACATTATAGCAAGTCACCCCAAACTATTTACCAACATGCCAATCTTACTTTTTACATATAAATAATCTCAAAAAGACTGTGTACATTTTCTTTTCCACAGTGATGTTTTTGTGTAGCAGCTGTCTGGTTCTCTTTGTGCTAAACGGCTGTGTTTCCGCCCTGCAACCAGAGGCCTGCATCTCAATCAACTCTTATTTTCACTGCCTGACAGAGCAGCATTGCTACAGGGTCACACCGCAAACTGCAGCATCTACAACAGGGGAAGCTTGCATCACTCTTGGTTTCATAATGGTGACATTGGCAGCTTCATGAATACTGTATGTCTCCTAAACAGGTTTTTCCCATTAGCAGACTGGAGGAGAAAACAAGGTCCTCTTTCTTAATTGATTTTGTTTTGTTGCTTTCCTTGTATTTTTCTGTATCATAACGGTCTATGGTTTTTGCATAAAATGCATATGGGTTTTGGGATGTAAATGGAATTTTATTCATATTTTGTCCAAATACCTCTTGTAATTTGTATCAGAATTCTTGTACAATTTTTATATTAAAGATTTATCAGTCACTGGCAATCTGACGCCGCCACGTTGCTTGTCTTTGAAAGGGATTATTATTTTGTGTGTGTGTGTGTCTGTGTGGTGTGTGTGTTTGTGTGTTCTTTTCTAGGGGTAAAGGGAGGACATCTTATGAGTGGCTGGAATTGAACACCGACAGGCACAGGGACAGTCTGTCAATCAAGCCGGTCAGACAAGACACAATTTCAGCAGTTTTGCTGGCCTGTTTTAATTAAGCTGTGATAAAAATCATTGGGGGAAAGGCTATCTTGACCAATTAGTGGACGATTAGATTAATGAAGTCATTTAAAGATGTACCAGTGTGAGCACTCGGGGCCAGTTTCCCAGACACTTATTAGGCCTAGTCCTGGACTGAAAACAGCCCTAGGATTTGCTGGCGTTATCATATTAGTGGAATGGAGATACATGTGCTTTAAAAGGGCAATGTGCTTGTCAACAATAATATTATACAGTTGGGTCTGAAATTGACACCCTTGATAAAGATGAGCAATGACGACTGTATAAAATAAATGATTCAAACACTAAGCTATATTGTATGGCCCAAAACATTTGGAAATGATATTATTTTATAATAATACTATTGTTCAGATAAAGAGATGTTTAACAAACAAAAACATATCAAAAAGTTAAACATTATCAACACTAAAGATTCATATAAATCAAGTAGTCAAAAGTTTTGTTTTTGGTCCCATGTTCATAGCAACCAATGACTACATCAAGCTTGTGACTCTACTAACTTGTTGGATGCATTTTCCATTTGTTATGGTTGTTTCAGATTATTTTGTGCCCAATAGAAACAGATGGTAAATAATGTAGTGTGTCATTTTAGAGTCACTTTTATGACAAACAAGAATGTTTTCTAAACACTTCTACATTCATGTGAATGCTACCATGATTACTGATTATCCTGAATAAATTGTGAATAATGATGAGTGAGAAAGTTACAAAAGGGTGAAATATAATGTGATTGGTTGAATGAAAGTTCAGTGGGCAGAGCTCAGAGTGACACGTTAGTGGGTTGAGTTTACGGGTGAGAGTAAATGGGGGAGTGGATGGGGGTGTTACACATGGGTTGAGTTTACAGGTGAGAGTAAATGGGGGCGTGGATGTGGGCGTTACACATGGGTTGAGTTTACGGGTGAGAGAAAACGGGGCGTGGATGGGGGCGTTACACATGGGTTGAGTTTACGGGTGAGAGTAAATGGGGGTGTTACACATGGGTTGAGTTGACGGGTGAGAGTAAATGGGGGCGTTACACATGGGTTGAGTTTACGGGTGAGAGTAAATGGGGGCGTGGATGGGGGCGTTACACATGGGTTGAGTTTACGGGTGAGAGAAA
Source organism: Oncorhynchus gorbuscha (assembly GCF_021184085.1). NCBI lineage: Eukaryota > Metazoa > Chordata > Actinopteri > Salmoniformes > Salmonidae > Oncorhynchus > Oncorhynchus gorbuscha. The sequence continues at coordinate 11,706 of NW_025746546.1, read as the reverse complement.
ATGGGGGTGTGGATGGGGGCGTTACACATGGGTTGAGTTTACGGGTGAGAGTAAATGGGGGCGTTACACATGGATTGAGTTTACGGGTGAGAGTAAATGGGGGCGTGGATGGGGGCGTTACACATGGGTTGAGTTTACAGGTGAGAGTATAAATGGGGGCGTTACACATGGGTTGAGTTTACGGGTGAGAGTAAATGGGGGCGTGGATGGGGGCGTTACACATGGGTTGAGTTTACGGGTGAGAGTAAATGGGGGCGTGGATGGGGGCGTTACACATGGGTTGAGTTTACGGGTGAGAGTAAATGGGGGCGTGGATGGGGGCGTTACACATGGGTTGAGTTTACGGGTGAGAGTAAATGGGGGCGTGGATGGGGGCGTTACACATGGGTTGAGTTTACGGGTGAGAGTAAATGGGGGCGTGGATGGGGCGTTACACATGGGTTGAGTTTACGGGTGAGAGTAAATGGGGGCGTGGATGGGGGCGTTACACATGGGTTGAGTTTATGGGTGAGAGTAAATGGGGGCGTGGATGGGGGCGTTACACATGGGTTGAGTTTACGGGTGAGAGTAAATGGGGGCGTGGATGGGGGCGTTACACATGGGTTGAGTTTACGGGTGAGAGTAAATGGGGGCGTGGATGGGGGCGTTACACATGGGTTGAGTTTACGGGTGAGAGTAAATGGGGGCGTGGATGGGGCGTTACACATGGGTTGAGTTTACGGGTGAGAGTAAATGGGGGCGTGGATGGGGGCGTTACACATGGGTTGAGTTTACGGGTGAGAGTAAATGGGGGCGTGGATGGGGGCGTTACACATGGGTTGAGTTTACGGGTGAGAGTAAATGGGGGCGTGGATGGGGGCGTTACACATGGGTTGAGTTTACGGGTGAGAGTAAATGGGGGCGTGGATGGGGGCGTTACACATGGGTTGAGTTTACGGGTGAGAGTAAATGGGGCGTGGATGGGGGCGTTACACATGGGTTGAGTTTACGGGTGAGAGTAAATGGGGGCGTGGATGGGGGCGTTACACATGGGTTGAGTTTACGGGTGAGAGTAAATGGGGGCGTGGATGGGGACGTTACACATGGGTTGAGTTTACGGGTGAGAGTAAATGGGGGCGTGGATGGGGGCGTTACACATGGGTTGAGTTTACGGGTGAGAGTAAATGGGGGCGTGGATGGGGCGTTACACATGGGTTGAGTTTACGGGTGAGAGTAAATGGGGGCGTGGATGGGGGCGTTACACATGGGTTGAGTTTACGGGTGAGAGTAAATGGGGCGTGGATGGGGGCGTTACACATGGGTTGAGTTTACGGGTGAGAGTAAATGGGGGCGTGGATGGGGGCGTGAATGGGGGTGTGGATGGGGGCGTTACACATGGGTTGAGTTTACGGGTGAGAGTAAATGGGGGCGTGGATGGGGGTGTGGATGGGGGCGTTACACATGGGTTGTGATCTGCACATTTCCTGGTTCGCATCCCGACTGATTGTTTGTTTAGTTACCCAACATTCTAAACTAATTACATTTCTAATCTACTAACGTTGACTGAATACATTTACATATGTGGACAAAACAGACTTGTACCTTCTCCCCTTCTGGCTGATTGGACTAGGCACTGGGATAGGGACCAGAAGGTCCTAGGTTCAAATCTTGCCAATGCCCATTCTCCAAAAAGGTACTTTCCCTAGCGCGGAATTCACCCCCTCAACCCCCAAACCATACCTCAACTTTTGTTAGTAGGGCTGGTTGGAGGATTTTCGCTATTTCGGTAATACTTTTGGGGGTAATTGATCCCAAGGTCTTAAGTTCCTCCCCAATAAGAAGTTTCTCCAATGCATTTTGTGGAAGAAGGATGTGAGGAATCAAGGAAATACGATTGGAGATCCACCCATACACTAAAGCACAAGAGAGTACAAGAGGTGTGGATTTAACCCACATTCTTTTGGTTGTAAGGCTTAGGCTTTAGGCAAATGAAAAATCATAGTTTTGCCATCGATCATCCAAACAACTAGTAGCCTAGTGATTTGTTGATATCCTGGAAAAGGTAGATATTTTTTAAATTGCATCAAAAACCTAAGATTTCACAAGCACACCCTGATACTGTAGCATCACCAGGAGTGTATTCATTAGTCTATCAGAGTTTCTATTAATTTGTTTTGCACTGTTTCAATTGAAAACAATATATTTATATTGCACAAATTCATGTATTCATTAGTCAGATTCCGTTGCCAAACGTTTAGTTTGTTGCAAAACAGCTTGCAACGGAAACCGTTTACCCTAGGGACCAAACGGAAGCAAACAGAAGGAAACGAGGAGGGACCTACCTGAATTTGTCCAATATAAACTAGTTATCATTGCATAATGTTAAGTTTGGAGTAAACGTTTCAGTTTCAAAACATTTTGCAACGGAATCCTACTAATGAATACACCCCAGGTAGGTCTTTCCTGTTTCGTTCTGTTTGCTTCCTTGTAAATACAGGAGTTGTAGTGCTAGTGAGACATTGGGCTCGTTTGAGTGGTAAGGCTAAAGCAACCGATTGTAGACAAATTAAGTCTGGTTCATCCGCAACAGCCGAAAGTCAGACACTAAAGGGATTTTCCAACAGCAAGGCTCAGATCAACATGCCAGTTACCATTGTTTATAAAAGCTTTTCTTTTACAAAGTTGAAATAAACATGTCTCCAACCCCCATGTCACACACTCAAAGTGAAACCTTGTGTACACATTGTACAATCAATTGAGAGAGAGAGAGCCTCAAATATCATATTCATTTGTATATATCCACTGTATACATGAATCATGGCAAAGTTTGTTCCTGTTTCAGTCTTGTCTTGGGTCAAACAAAAACACCCTAATGATTGGTTGACAATGGAGCCTCCCACTATGCAGGTGATGGCTGGAAGGTGAAGTTGGCGAAGAGCAACTGCAGAAATTTGCAGTCAAAACGTCATGACCTTTGATCACATTATGTAAAGTTCATGTAAAGTTCACGCCAGCCAGACAATTGTTCACCCCATAATGCAATAAACTTTGAAAGGTGATGACCAACGCTAGTCACCGACTTGACAAGAGTGATCTGCTCGAATGCACCCAATGATACTTCTTTCTGAAAGGCAGGCAGACAAGGTTGCACTTTACCAAAACGTGCTTCAATGACGATTCTACAATCACAGTTGGAAATTATGCACAAATCACACTGTCAGCAAAATAAACAAGCATAACAAAGGCCACTTACATTTCAAACAAACTCCTATTATTCCAGTCAAAGTCCTTCAGACAATGGCTCCTCTTCAGCCTGGTCTATTCTGGCCCTGAGGTTGACTAGTGCCTAGTAAAGGAGAAACGTCCTCTCACTGTCAACTGCGTTTATTTTCAGCAAACCTAACATGTGTAAATATTTGTATGAACATAAGATTCAACAACCGAGACAAACTGAACAAGTTCCACAAACATGTGACTAACATGAATCGAAATTTGTGTCCCTGAACAAAGGGGAGGGTCAAAATCAAAAGTAACAGTATCTGGTGTGGCCAGCTGCATTCAGTACTGCACTGCATCTCCTCCTCATGGACTGCACCAGATTTGCCAGTTCTTGCTGTGAGATGTTCTGGTCTTTCTAGGGAGTTTTTCCTAGCCACCGTGCTTCTACACCTGCATTGCTTGCTGTCTGGGGTTTTAGGCTGGGTTTCTGTACAGCACTTTGAGATATCAGCTGATGTAAGAAGGGCTTTATAAATACATTTGATTTGATTTACCCCACTCTTCCACCAAGGCACCTGCAAGTTCCCGGACATTTCTGGGTGGAATGGCCCCAGCCCTCACCTTCCGATCCAACAGGTCCCAGACGTGCTCAATGGGATTGAGATCCGGGCTCTTCTCTGGCCATGGCAGAACACTGACATTCCTGTCTTGCAGGAAATCATGCACAGATCGAGCAGTATGGCTGGTGGCATTGTCATGCTGGAGGGTTATGTCAGGATGAGCCTGCAGGAAGGGTACCACATATCAGGGAGGAGGATGTCTTCCTGTAACGCACAGCGTTGAGATTGCCTGCAATGACAACAAGCTCAGTCCGATGATGCTGTGACACGTCGCCCCAGACCATGACAGACCACCTCCAAATCGATCCCGCTCCAGAGTACAGGCCTCGGTGTAACGCTCATTCCTTCGACAATAAACGCGAATCCGACCATCTCCCCTGGTGAGACAAAACCGCGACTCGTCAGTGAAGAGCACTTTTTTCGGTCCTGTCTGGTCCAGCGACAGTGAGTTTGTGCCCTTAGGTAATATTGGCGGAGATGTCTGGTGAGGACCTGCCTTTTACAACAGGCCTACAAGCCCTCAGTACAGCCTCTCTCAGCCTATTGCGGACAGTCTGAGCACTGATGGAGGGATTGTGCATTTCTGGTGTAACTCCGGCACTTGTTGCCATCCTGTACCTGTCCCGCAGTTGTGATGTTCAGATGTACCGATCCTGTGCAGGTGTTGTTACACGTGGTCTGTCACTGCGAGGATGATCAGTTGTCCGTCCTGTCTCTCTGTAGTGCTGTCTTAAGCATCTCACAGTACGGACATTGCTTGCCCTGGTCACATCTGCATCCTCATGCCTCCTTGCAGCATGCCTAATGCACATTCATGCAGATGAGCAGGGACCCTGGGCATCTTTCTTTTGGTGTTTTTCAGAGTCAGTAGAAAGGCCTCTTTAGTGTCCTAAGTTTTCATAACTGTGACCTTAACAAACTTACAGCTTACAGACAGTAGGCAGTTAATGACCGTTCCACAGGTGCATTAATTGTTTATGGTTCATTGAACAAGCATGGAAAACAGTGTTTAAACCCTTTACAATGAAGATATGTGAAGTTATTTGGATTTTTACGAATTATCTTTGAAAGACAGGGTCCTGAAAAAGTTTAGTTTATATCAAAACACATGGTTTCCAGCCGTGCGCCGCTCCGACCATTGTTATGAGCCGTTTTCCCCTCAGCAGCCTCCTGTGATCCCTAGTCAGTGAAATATGCACAGGACATGGTCAGTTTAAAAAAATGTTTCTTCCCTGAATTTGCAGCTCTGAATTCCTCTTTTCAAATCAACACTAAACCCAAAGGGCTCGATTCAATCTGTATCGCCAAAGTTCAGCACTATAGCGCGATTGAAATTTGCGGGGACTGCATTAACGGTAAACACCAAATGACCGTTTAGCAGCAGAGAACATGAAATCAGGAAGGCTTCAAACATGACAGACATGAACTAGACACCATGGATCTAATCGGACAAAAACTAAACCATTTTAGTTATGAGAAACATACTATAACAGTCAACATGAGGGTCCGTCAGTCTCTGGATAACAGCCATCACCCGCTTACATCATTATCTCCGGCGGCGGTCATATTACAAATTGATACGAATGGCACCGGGGATGTTTTCTTTGGTAAGAAACAGGAACATAATGCTGGCCCTTTTGAAAGTGAAGAAGCAACTGTCGGGAGGCGAGGAGGCTTAATGACCTTGAATTAAACAACATTCCTCATTGTCACACGCCGGCTGCTCATCCAGCCGCTGTCGATACGCCGTGGCCCCGTGGCAGAATAATAGTGCTGGTGGTATTGATTACCCAGGGAGGGGGGGGGCAGTAAAATATATTTCCCACAGCATGAGGGCCCATGGCCCCCGCAGCCCCATCAGTGATGTTCCCTCACTGGAGACCCTGGGAGCTACAGAACTGCCTGGCAGTCTGCGGCTGGCTCACCTGCTACATAACCTACCGTGTAGTGTTCCTGACAGGGCACCGCCATCAATTGGTCCTGACAAAAACACAGCCCCTCCGCTGACCTTTGAGAGGTAGGAGAGGAGGAGAATAGTCGGACGGACGCAGCTGCCCATGGACAGTTGATGTCAGGGACGAGCAGTCTGTCTGTCCTGTTTGATGGGTGAGGTTTTGGAATTACGCTGGTGTTGGTCTAGTCCACTGAGTAGACTCAGGCCTCTTGTCAATGAATGGAGTTTCTCTCTCCGCTTGGCTAAATGCTTGTACGTATACTGCATGCTTGCTGACAAACAATAACCTGTATTGAAGTATTGCAAAAAAACTACTCATAGTTTGCCTAATGTCAGTTTATGTAACAAAACAAGCTAGTATAGTGTAGAGAATCATTGTATCATCTAAACCGCTGTGAAATATATTTTCCATAACCCAAAATATAGTATTTTCAGCTGTTTAACGCTGGTGTGCAAAATCGAAAGTAAAAGACGCAAAAATGAAACTTAAGAACAGGATGCATAAAAATAGTGCACATCGAACAGATCTACCACCTCTTGGACTTGCTTTCAATGAGAATGACAGATCTATAACTAACATTTCTATGTGAATTTGGTCAGGTCGCCCAAAAAGTTACATATTGCAGCTTTAATTGGTCCTCTGAAGCCCAGGAAGGCCACTGGAGTCTGGGGGAGAGGGCGAGAGGGTGAGAGAGAGAAAGAGAGAGAGAGCGAGTACAAGAGCGAGAGAGAGAGGGGACCTGACAGGAGCTGCCTGTTCAGCAGGACTGTCATAATTAGTGCCTGGCCCTGGCCATTCCAGAGAGTTCTTTAAAGAAGCACTTCATCAATAGTGACACGAGCAGGGGGGGAACATCTGCCACTGGAGCCACTACTGCCTGCAGCCAGGCAGTCTCAGTCAGTGACACAGGAAAGGAGAGGAGAAGAGGTGTAATCTCTGCTCTATGTTCAAACAACATATTAGTAGTTTTTATTAGCAGACTTACCACTGTGAAAAGGCTGGTTGTTGAAACTGTTTCAACTTCAATTAAAAATACAGTATTTATTTGTAATTAATAGATATATACAAAAACAAGATAAAATGGCTTAACTTTTGTAGTCCATTTGCTCAATTGGTGGGAGGGGCTTACAGTTAGCTCTAGAGGTCGACCGATTATAATTTTTCAACGCCGGTACCGATACCGATTATTGGGGGGCCAAAAAAGGCCGATACCGATTAATCGGCTGATTTAAAAAAAAAATGGATTTGTAATAATGACTATTACAACAATACTGAATGAACACTTATTTTAACTTAATATTGTAACGTCGTTCTTCGTTTGTAGAAAGAGAGTCGGACCGAAATGCAGTGTGGTGGTTACTCATGACTTTAATGAAAAAAGTGACACATGAAATAACTATACAAATACAAAAACAACAAACGGAACGTGAAACCTAATTACAGCCTATCTGGTGAAACTACACAGAGACATGTACAATCACCCACGAAATACACAGTGAAACCCAGGCTACCTAAATATGGTTCCCCATCAGAGACAACAAGAATCACCTGACTCTGATTGAGAACCGCCTCAGGCAACCAAGCCTATACGAGACACACCCCTAATCAACCACAATCCCAATGCCTACAAAAAAAAACTATTCGACAATACAATAAACCCATGTCACACCCTGGCCTGAACAAATAATTAAAGAAAACACAAAATACTAAGACCAAGGCGTGACAAATATAGTACACCAATAAAAATCAATTTAGCCTCAAATAAATAATGAAACATGTTCAATTTGGTTTAAATAATGCAAAATCAAAGTGTTGGAGAAGAAAGTAAAAGTGCATTATGTGCCATGTAAAAAAGCTAACGTTTAAGTTCCTTGCTCAGAACATGAGAACATATGAAAGCTGGTGGTTCCTTTTAACATGAGTCTTCAATATTCCCAGGTAAGAGGTTTTAGGTTGTAGTTCATTTAGTATTTTTAGGACTATTTCTCTCTATACCGTTTGTATTTCATATACCTTTGACTATTGGATGTTCTTATAGGCACTTTAGTATTGCCAGTGTAACAGTATAGCTTCCGTCCCTCTCCTCGCCCCTTAATGGGCTCAAACCAGGAACACATCGACAACAGCCACCCTCGAAGCAGCGTTACCCATGCAGAGCAAGGGGAACAGCTACTCCAAGTCTCAGAGCGAGTGACGCTTGAAACGCTATTAGCGTGCACCCCGCTAACTAGCTAGCCATTTCACATCGGTTACACCAGCCTAATCTCGGGAGTTGATAGGCTTGAAGTCATAAACAGCTCAATGCTTGAAGCACAGCGAAGAGCTGCTGGCAAAATGCACTAAAGTGCTGTTTGAATGAATGCTTACGAGCCTGCTGGTGCCTACCACCGCTCAGTCAGACTGCTCTATCAAATCATAGACTTAGTTATAACATAATAACACACAGAAATACTAGCCTTTGGTCATTAATATGGTCGAATCAAACTATCATCTCGAAAACAAAACGTTTATTATTTCAGTGAAATACGGAACCGTTTGGTATTTTATCTAACCGTTGGCATCCCTAAATCTAAATATTGCTGTTACATTGTACAACCTTCAATGTTATGTCATAATTACATACAATTGTGGCAAATTAGTTCGCAACGAGCCAGGCGGCCCAAACTGTTGCATATACACTGACTCTGCGTGCAATTTTTTTTTTTTTTTGTAAAAATTGGCCAAATCGGTGTCCAAAAATATCGATTTCCGATTGTTATGAAAACTTGAAATCGGCACTAATTAATCGGCCATTCCCATTAATCGGTCGACCTCTCTTCAGCCAATACCTGTACAGACACAAGACAATATATATTTTTATTTCAGTTTTATTTTGAAATGAATAATGTAATGCCCAACACGGTCTTGCCCTACACACACACACACACACACACACACACACACACACACACACACACACACACACACACACACACACACACACACACACACACACACACACACACACACACACACACACACACACACACGCACACACACACACACGCACGCACACACACGCACACACACGCACACACACGCACACACACGCACACACACGCACACACACGCACAGTTCCAATCATTTGGCAGAGGCAGCCTTACATTGCAGAGGAACAATTACTGTTCATTGAGGACTAATTGATTTTAATTGTGTTCTGTAATTGGAGGGAAAATGACCAGAATGAAGAGAAGCAGAAAAGCTTTTATGTGCCAATGCTTTATCGGTCCCTGAAGCTACCAGCTTCATCAGATCAGGGCTAAAACGCCTCCTGTGAGCCGTCGACCAGGAAATGTGCGTCCGGGAAAAAAAACATATGCATAAATATACTTTAAACGTAATAAATCTTAGTCAAGTGTTGGGAACCAGGTGGATGAGACTAAACAAGACGGCGACTGGCTGATTCCTTATAAAAACTCATTTCTGGTAACATGAGCCCTGGCTAGGATGGGCTTGTCAATGTATTAGACTTTTTACTGGGGCCATATCGATTCTGTTCTACACCAGCAAGGCCTGCATTGCTGGCTAATGCTATTGACGAGCCATCAGTCTTGTCCAAAAGTGTGGAGGCATGCGGCTCTTTTCTGAGGCTGAACAGAGGGAGGGAGAGAGAGGGAGGGAGAGAGAAGGGAGGGAGAGAGAAGGAAGGAAAGAGAGGAAAAACATCAATGGACAGTGATGGAGAGCAGGGAGGAGGGCGAAGCTGCAAGCGCAGCATACACACACAGACCCTTGTCCGTGGTTTGGGAACACTAAATTAGAAAGAAGACAAAAGGGATGAGAGAGGGAGAAACAGTAAACAGCCGCATCGATCCAACTAGCGTTGGGCAAATCAAACCATTACTGCCTTAGTCTGGACTGTGTCCGTCGGTCGGATAGACCCCGGGGCGGAGGGGAGAGTGCCTGTAGAATCAGTGTCAGTATGCACCAAGGGTCACCCACTGGGTTACAAACTTTTCTCCTGCAACACATCGCTTTTTGTTGCCTGCGTTGGATCGCCGTCCTCAGCAGCACTACTCAAACAAGTGTGTTGTGTCGTCGTCAGATCACAGATATCCCTTTACTGTCCCCTTTAGAGAAATGTGTCTTAGACATTCAAGTGCTTCTGCTACCCACAAGGTGCATCAAAAGGTGAAAGAGGAGTCTGGTCAGGAAGGAGTTAACTCCGAGTGGCGGTTAGAAGACAATTCAACCTGGCTGTCAAGAGGCAACCCAGGGACAAGAGGGAATGGCTGAACTCATCACAAACGCCTCTCCTGGCGTCCGCCGCCTCAGCGCAGCCCGCCGCGTAATGACTCCAACAACACGAGGATCCCGTTTAATTAAAATGAAGGCAGATCAGTTAAGCAGATGGTTGCCGCACAAATATTAGGCGAAGTAGAAGTGTTTAATGGTCGGCACTTATCTCCACCCTCCTTTTTTTCTCTGCTTTCTGCAGCGCCGCCCAGCCCAACCCTGATAAACAGGACAGGGGGCTCTGTGTTAATCAACCTTAGAACCTTTAAAGCCGCCAGATAAGGAATAATTTGGGATCTTTGTAAATTAGCTTGAGATGTGGCTAAGACTCTGGCCCCCATCTGCCGCAGAGCGCTCACTCGGCCAGACTAGCAGAGGGAGTGAGGTAGGAGTGGAGGAGGGGAGGGGGGTGTTCGCGGTCTATCAGCGTAATAGCCTAGGTGCCATGGTGGATGGCAGTGGGGAAGTTTGGGAGTAAAAAGTAATTTTTCTCCAACGGAGGAGAATAGAGAGATTATTATTATTTTTTTTTTGCTTTTCTCTTGTGTTTTTCTTTATCCCTTCTGTGGGTTGACCTCCCTTGCCACCGCCCTGGCGATCAGCGCTCCTTATCAGTGACACTGGAGAGCCACCCGCTCGGCTGCAATCATCTAAACAGGAAGACTGGGAGTGGGTCGGCAGCAGGCGGCAGCCCCGCAGAGTGGCCTCTCTGAGCAGGTCAACGGGGCCTTCACCCCTTTTAAGTCGGGCACAAGCAGGGGCAGCCCCGTGTTTATTTTGCAGATGAGGGTTGCAGGAGAGAGTGTAGGGGAAGATAAGTCAATTGATCATTGCAGTGCCATTGGACCTTGTCAAAGACGTGCCCAGAATGTCAACATAATGTTCTCTGTGTTATCATCATCATTATGTTTTAGAATGTTTACTGTTCTATGTGTTATCATCATCATTATGTTTTAGAATGTTTACTGTTCTATGTGTTATCATTATGTTTTAGAATGTTGACTGTTCTGTGTTATCATCATCATTATGTTTTAGAATGTTGACTGTTCTATGTGTTATCATTATGTTTAAGAATGTTGACTGTTCTATGTGTTATTATCATCATTATGTTTTAGAATGTTTCCTGTTCTATGTGTTATCATTATGTTTTAGAATGTTTCCTGTTCTATGTGTTATCATTATGTTTAAGAATGTTGACTGTTCTATGTGTTATTATCATCATTATGTTTTAGAATGTTTACTGTTCTATGTGTTATCATTATGTTTAAGAATGTTGACTGTTCTATGTGTTATTATCATCATTATGTTTTAGAATGTTTACTGTTCTATGTGTTATCATCATTATGTTTTAGAATGTTTACTGTTCTCTGTGTTATCATCATCATTATGTTTTAGAATGTTTACTGTTCTCTGTGTTATCATCATCATTATGTTTTAGAATGTTTACTGTTCTCTGTGTTATCATCATCATTATGTTTTAGAATGTTTACTGTTCTCTGTGTTATCATCATCATTATGTTTTAGAATGTTTACTGTTCTATGTGTTATCATCATCATTATGTTTTAGAATGTTTACTGTTCTATGTGTTATCATTATGTTTTAGAATGTTTACTGTTCTATGTGTTTTATCATCATCATTATGTTTTAGAATGTTTA
>NW_025746545.1:82500-104138 GCF_021184085.1 Oncorhynchus gorbuscha | reverse complement strand
TGAACAGTAAACACTGAACACAGTAAACACTGAACAGTGAACACTGAACACTGAAAAGGAAACAGTAAACACTGAACAGTAAACAGTAAACACTGAACAGTAAACACCGAACAGTAAACACTGAACAGTAAACAGTACACACTGAACAGTAAACAGTAAACAGTGAATACTGAACACTGAACAGTAAACACTGAACAGTAAACACTGAACAGTAAACACTGAATACTGAACACTGAACACTGAACAGTAAACACTGAACAGTAAACACTGAACACTGATCAGTAAACACTGAACAGTAAACACTGAACAGTAAACACTGAATACTGAACACTGAATACTGAATAGTAAACAGAGCTCTCTCCTCTCTGCTCAATGGTGGGGTGGGCGGATCATTATTTTGTTCCATTGATCAGGATGGAGAGAGCCAGAGAGCCGACTGCGGTTATCGTCCCCTCCATCCCTCCATCAGCCCCCGGTGACCTCACAGCCCTCAGTCAAGGTCAACCTCTTGCTCTCTGTGTTCTCATTGGCCAGTGTCCAGGTCCAGGGCGGGCAGACAGCCGTACAGACAGGCACGTCAGCCAATCAGCATTCGGCAGTGAGCCCAGAGACCAATCAGTTCGCTCCACGTGGCCCTCAAAGTCAAACCAATTAATTGGACCGATTGTCCAGCAGACTGAAAGAGAGTAGTTTTTCTCTTATAAACACTTTGAAGTGTGTCTGTGTGTGTATCTGTGTGTTTGTCTGTGCATAGCTGTGTCTGTGTGTGTATCTGTGTGTGTGTATCTCTGTGTGTGTGTGTTTACATTTGTGAGTGCCCTTTAGAAGGCCTTTAACTTTGTAGCAGTCTCTGCCAACACAACTCCACTGTGAGGAGGGAGGGAGAGAGACAGAGAGCTTTGGATACAAGTGATTCTGTGGTCACATCTGACCCATTCAACTGTCTGTGTTCATCAAGACAACAGTCCTAGTGTTTAAGTAACAAACCAGGAAGATTTATACAGGACATTGACCAGAGAAACCAGCTGCTAGGAAATGTGTTTGTGTGTGTAGAGTGTTTTTGTGTGTTGTGCGGATGTTGTGTAGACGTGGTTAAGCAGGAGTCAGTGTAATGGTTTTACTGGTGTCCAGTTTGCAGTGTAATCTGGTTATAGTGGGAAGACTGAGATGATAAAAGGTGTGTGGCTTTTGATATAGTACCATAGGGCTCCTGTTACCCTGTGTGAGTGTGTGTGTGTTACCCTTTAATAGAGCTGGCGGGGAGAGTGGGAGAAGGGGGAGAGGGAGGGGAGAAAGAGAGACGACATGATCTCAGAGGTGATGCTGTGAAAGCATTTTGAAGCTGGAAAGAGAATGAAGAGAGAGACAGAGAGTGAAGTGAGTGAGAGACAGTGAGTGAGTGAGTGAGTGAGTGGGAGTGGTGAGTGGAGTGAGTGGTGAGTGGTGGTGAGTGGTGGTGGTGTGGTGAGTAGTGGTGAGTGAGTGAGTGAGTGAGTGAGAGAGTGAGTGAAAGAGATGTTATCAGTGATAAGTGCTATAGTGAAGTGTTGTTAGGTTGGAGAAAAAATGACTATAGTCTCTAGAGCAAGCCAGGACAGGACAGGATAGGACAGGACAGGACGGGATAGGACAGGACAGGACAGGATAGGATAGGATAGGATTGGACAGGACAGGATAGGATAGGATTGGATAGGACAGGATAGGATAGGATAGGATAGGATAGTACAGGACAGGACAGGACAGGACAGGACAGGGCAGGATAGGGCAGGGCAGAACAGGACAGGGCAGGACAGGACAGGACAGGACAGGGCAGGACAGGACAGGACAGGACAGGGCAGGACAGGGCAGGACAGGATAGGACAGGACAGGGCAGGGCCGTACCAGTGCAGAGAACATCCCCTTTGCCTATGCTTCAGAACCTAAAAGTTGTGCGTCTTTATTTTTTTTTAAATTTTACCTTTATTTAACTAGGCAAGTCAGTTAAGAACAAATTCTTATTTTCAATGACAGCCTAGGAACAGTGGGTTAACTGCCTGTTCAGGGGCAGAACGACAGATTTGTACTTTGTCAGCTCGGGGATTTGAACTTGCAACCTTTCGGTTACTAGTCTTGATTGTTGACCGATGACCAGTCATCGACATTGGCTCCGGTGGGTAAATCTAGATTACTGGTCGGAAATACCTTGTTTAGTTTCTTCCAGTTTTGCCTGTCTGAACCAGCTCAAACAGAGTACAGCGACATGTATCATCCTTATTAAACACCGATATCTACTACTGACTCATCTACCTGCCTGTTTTCATGGATCATTTTCCTGTTTCGTCAAGTTTGGGTGGTTGCTGGCTGTATGTCTAACGATCGGCAGCTGTAACATCGCACTGCCTTCAATATTATGGGATGAAGATGTAACGTATATCTGGCAGTTTGATTGGTGAGGATGAAGATGTAACGTGGTGGCAGTTTGATTGGTGAGGATGAAGATGTAACGTGGTGGCAGTTTGATTGGTGAGGATGAAGATGTAACGTGGTGGCAGTTTGATTTGTGAGGATGAAGATGTAGCGTATATCTGGCAGTTTGATTTGTGAGGATGAAGATGTAACGTGGTGGCAGTTTGATTGGTGAGGATGAAGATGTAACGTGGTGGCAGTTTGATTTGTGAGGATGAAGATGTAACGTGGTGGCAGTTTGATTTGTGAGGATGAAGATGTAACGTGGTGGCAGTTTGATTGGTGAGGATGAAGATGTAGCGTGGTGGCAGTTTGATTTGTGAGGATGAAGATGTAACGTGGTGGCAGTTTGATTGGTGAGGATGAAGATGTAACGTGGTGGCAGTTTGATTTGTGAGGATGAAGATGTAATGTATATCTGGCAGTTTGATTTGTGAGGATGAAGATGTAACGTGGTGGCAGTTTGATTTGTGAGGATGAAGATGTAATGTATATCTGGCAGTTTGATTTGTGAGGATGAAGATGTAACGTGGTGGCAGTTTGATTTGTGAGGATGAAGATGTAACGTGGTGGCAGTTTGATTGGTGAGGATGAAGATGTAACATATATCTGGCAGTTTGATTGGTGAGGATGAAGATGTAACGTGGTGGCAGTTTGATTGGTGAGGATGAAGATGTAACATATATCTGGCAGTTTGATTGGTGAGGATGAAGATGTAATGTATATCTGGCAGTTTGATTGGTGAGGATGAAGATGTAACGTGGTGGCAGTTTGATTTGTGAGGATGAAGATGTAACGTGGTGGCAGTTTGATTGGTGAGGATGAAGATGTAGCGTATATCTGGCAGTTTGATTTGTGAGGATGAATGTCTTCCCCGGCTGCTATTGGCTGCTAATATGAATGACTGTCAGCTCCAAATGCAGGTGTAAAACGCCGTTTATTTCTGTAGCCTCTCTTGCGTTTCTGTAAATGCATCAGCGTTCATGACTGTAATGTAGTTTCCTACATATATAGTTTCCTCATCAGATGTTGCAGCTTTCCCCTCTTCTTGTAATAATTGGTCACCCCGCAGTTGCAGGAAAATGTTTTGGGATGAGCAAATGCCCCTAAAAGGGACACCTCATCTCTTCTCAGGACATCACTATCAGTGTTTACCTAGGGAAAAAATGACTAGGCGGCCAAACGTCCAATCACAGTTAAGCTCTCACCCCCTAAATCAAGAGTGATAGTTTGCTTAGTTTACGACCTCATCCAATCTCAGTAGCAATGCATCAACCAACTAAACATGCAGGCACTTGCCTCTCACGCGGAAAGTGATGGCCACCAATAGCTTTATTGGCCCGGCCAGCTGATAAGCTGACACGTAAGCTGCTTTGGGCTGACTGGGAACACTGAAAAAAGGGGAAATGGTTTATAGTTCCCACACAGAGAGGGCTAGTTTACCTTTAGGATTAGATCTGTGTCATCAGCCACTCAGACCATGTGGGAATGGAGTAAAGGACACAGGCAAACAAACAAACCCCCTCTTCCCCTTTCCCCTGGAGGTAGCTGGGTCTGTCTAGAGTGGATCCCTCTTAACTCACACACTATGACCATGTGAACCTGGAGTTAGCTGGCCCTGTCTATTTGTTCTCTGTCTGTCTGTCTGTCTGTCTGTCTGTCTGTCTGTCTGTCTGTCTGTCTGTCTGTCTGTCTGTCTGTCTGTCTGTCTGTCTGTCTGTCTGTCTGTCTGTCTGTCTGTCTGTCTGTCTCTGTCTCTGTCTCTGTCTCTGTCTCTGTCTCTGTCTCTGTCTCTGTCTCTGTCTCTGTCTCTGTCTCTGTCTAGGCTTGGTGTCATGTTTGTATTGAGGGCAGGAACCCTCTCTCTCTCTCTCTCTCTCTCTCTCTCTCTCTCTCTCTCTCTCTCTCTCTCTCTCTGTAGGCTTGGTGTCATGTTTGTATTGAGGGCATGCACCCTCTCTTCTCAGCTCTTCTCATCTCTTCTCAGCTCTTCTCATCTCTTCTCCTCTTTATCTCTCTCTCTCTCTCTCTCTCTCTCTCTCTCTCTCTCTCTCTCTCTCTCTCTCTCTCTCTCTGGTCCCTCTCTCAATTATGTGGGGGAAAAAAAGCTTGATTTGCTTGACCAAACATATGCAAAGTACTGCCAGAGCGATTACAGCATATTGTTGTGCACAATTGGCATAAAGCTACATATTCATTCACCACATGGCAATACAGTCACATGTTAGGACATGTTGCACTGCCTCTCTTTCCTCTTTCTTCTATCCCTGTCTTTTACTGTATTCACTTGTTCAGGCTTGGACTATGTTGGTTGAAGGCAAACTTATTTTCTAAAAAGTAGTTATCTAGTTTTTGTCAAGCTTAGCTAGCTAGTTTCTTTTCTAGTTAGGCTAGCTAGTTTTTTGTCTAGCTTAGCTAGCTAGTTTCTTTTCTAGTTAGGCTAGCTAGTTTTTTGTCTAGCTTAGCTAGCTAGTTTCTTTTCTAGTTAGGCTAGCTAGTTTTTTGTCAAGCTTGGCTATCTAGTGTTTGGTTAGCTAGTGTTTGGTTAGCTAGTGTTTGGCTAGTTTGGCTAGCTAGTGTTTGGCGAGCTAGTTAGAGTCCGTTTTTGGCTAGCTAGCCAGAGTTTGTTTTTAGCTTGTCATTGACTAGCACAAATCAAATCAAATCAAATGTATTTATATAGCCCTTCGTACATCAGCTGATATCTCAAATTGCTGTACAGAAACCCAGCCTAAAACCCCAAACAGCAAGCAATGCAGATGTAGAAGCACGGTGGCTAGGAATAACTCCCTCGAAAGGCCAAAACCTAGGAAGAAACCTAGAGAGGAACCAGGCTATGTGGGGTCGGGTGGAGATTATAACAGAACATGGCCAATATGTTCAAATGTTCATAAATGACCAGCATGGTCGAATAATAATAAGGCAGAACAGTTGAAACTGGAGCAGCAGCACGGCCAGGTGGACTGGGGACAGCAAGGAGTCATCATGTCAGGTAGTCCTGGGGCATGGTCCTAGGGCTCAGGTCCTCCGAGAGAGAGAAAGAAAGAGAGAAGGAGATAATTAGAGAACGCACACTAAGGGAAAGTACACTACAGATGAGTTCATTTGAAATCAGAGGATGAGACACGGCTCATTTAGCAGAGTGTAGCTGTGCAAGTGGGAGTGGAGTGTAAATGTATCTTTAGCTGCTAAGCTATAATTGTGGTTTGTTAATGATGTAGATACGTTCTCTGGAGATGTTTACAGGAAGTCTTCGTCTGCTTCCAAAATGGCACCCTATCCCCTGCAGAGTGCACTACTTTTGACCAGGGCCCATAGTAGGGAATATGGTACTATTTAGGATGTTTTACTTGAATTCCCCAATAGAGCTTCTCCCTTCACCAACAACTAATTACTACTGGTGTTAGCAGTTAGCATCATCTCTGTTAATCTCCTTGTAAAGTTGAGGAAACCATATGAGTTTAGTTACGACATGGTGCCAACGTTACAAACCAATGAGCTTCACTCACTGAAGTCAGAATAGGTTTTGGATTTCGATCATCTCATAATGCGTTGGCTGATATTGATCGTATCAAAAGGCCTATGATTTGTAGGCAATAGAAAATATGCTTAGACATTAATGCATAGTGCAAACTTTAAAGACACTTGAATTAATATATGACTGAAAGACCTGTTGTGGCCTGGCATAATGTGCTGGTAGTGTGGCGCTTCTTTCTCTCCAGGGAAAGAATGAAGACACACCAGAAACTCACCACAGAAATGACACAGACCAATTTTAGTCTCTTCTTCTCTAGTCTCACACACACACACACACACACACACACACACACACACACACACACACACACACACACACACACACACACACACACACACACACACACACACACACACACACACACACACACACACACACACACACACACACACACACACACACACACACACACACACACACACACACTACCCAACGTTCCGCTAGCCTGACGAAGAGCTGATTCCGAGGCCCAGGAGGCATCTCCTCATAAGATACATGTTATCCAACTGTTCAGGACCTGATATCACCCTGAGAGATACACTTTGACCTAAACCACTGGCTGATATGGAGAGATGGAGGAGTAAGGGAGAGAGGGAAAGAGAGAGGGTGGGGGAAGGGGAAGAGGGGAGGAGAGAGGGTGGGGGGAAGAGGGAGAGAGGGGAGGGGAGATGGTGGGGGAAGGGAGAGAGGGAAGGAGAGGGGAGGGGGAAGGGAGAGAGGGAAGGAGAGATGGAGAGAGGGAGGGAGAGATGGGGAGAGAGAAGGAAGGAGGGAGAGGTGGAGGGGTAAGGAGAGAGGGTGGGGGAAGGGAGAGAGGGAAGGGAGAGTGTGGGGGAAGGGAGAGAGGAAGGAGAGGAGGGAGGGAGAGATGGGAGGGGGAGGGAAGGGAGATGGAGGGTGAAGGACAGAGTGAAGGGGGAGGGTGGGGGATGGGACAGAGTGAAGGGGAGAGGGTGGGGGATGGGGGGAAGGGAGAGGGTGGGGGATGGGTCAAGTGAAGAGAGGGAGAGGGAGATGGGGGATGGGACAGAGTGAAGGGAGAGGGTGGGGGATGGGACAGAGTGAAGGGGAGAGATGGAGGGTGGGGGATGGGACAGAGTGAAGGGGAGAGGGTGGGGGATGGGACAGAGTGAAGGGGAGAGGGTGGGGGATGGGACAGAGTGAAGGGGAGAGGGTGGGGGATGGGACAGAGTGAAGGGGAGAGGGTGGGGGATGGGACAGAGTGAAGGGGAGAGGGTGGGGGATGGGACAGAGTGAAGGGGAGAGGGTGGGGGATGGGACAGAGTGAAGGGGAGAGGGTGGGGGATGGGACAGAGTGAAGGGGAGAGGGTGGGGGATGGGACAGAGTGAAGGGGAGAGGGTGGGGGATGGGACAGAGTGAAGGGGAGAGGGTGGGGGATGGGACAGAGTGAAGGGGAGAGGGTGGGGGATGAAGGGGAGAGGGTGGGGGATGGGACAGAGTGAAGGGGAGAGGGTGGGGGATGGGACAGAGTGAAGAGGGGTGGGGGATGGGACAGAGTGAAGGGGAGAGGGTGGGGGATGGGACAGAGTGAAGGGGAGAGGGTGGGGATGGGACAGAGTGAAGGGGAGAGGGTGGGGGATGGGACAGAGTGAAGGGGAGAGGGTGGGGGATGGGACAGAGTGAAGGGGAGAGGGTGGGGGATGGGACAGAGTGAAGGGGAGAGGGTGGGGGATGGGACAGAGTGAAGGGGAGAGGGTGGGGGATGGGACAGAGTGAAGGGAGAGGGTGGGGATGGGACAGAGTGAAGGGGAGAGGGTGGGGGATGGGACAGAGGGTGGGGGATGGGACAGAGTGAAGGGGAAGGAATGGAAAGGGGAGCAGTGGCAGGAGCATTAGGATAGTAGCTGTAAACAAACAGGGTTCTCTCATTACATCAGCCCTGTTGTTTAACACACACACACACACACACACACACACACACACACACACACACACACACACACACACACACACACACACACACACACACACACACACACACACACACACACACACACACACACACACACACACACAGAGTCACTTTATTTAAGGAGATTAACCAAGTCATCCTACGCTGGTCAGCTAGTGCAGGGAGTTGTTAAAATCCTCTTTCCAAAAAGCCCATTTCAACTATAAACCAACGTATTAAGAGTATTCTCTTTTTAATATGAGGAAGTATATTTGATTATACTTGTATCAGGAAAAAGACTCCATCAAGCTGTGTACCTGGACTGATGATCGATTGATGAGAGGGAGGGAGAGAGAGGGAGAGAGAGGGAGAGAGAGGGAGAGAGAGGAAGAGAGAGGAAGAGAGAGGAAGAGAGAGGAAGAGAGAGAGAGAGAGAGAGAGACAACACCCCTCTCTCCACAGAGCACTAGCATGCCAGCTGTATTTAGTTTATTAGCAGTATGACAGTGGTAGGAGTCTCAGCTTAAGGCCACCAACAGCATAGCCCTAATTTTAGCCTCCAAAGAGGATAAGGTTTAAACAGGCCCTGCTGCTAGTATGGGCCATATGGTCGTCTGACGATAACATTGTGTCGGGAATATTTATCTTTCCCCTCTAGATATTTGTGGTTTCAGCGTTGGTCTGAAGTAGAGTGTGTATTTATATAAATACCCTGATAAAATAACGGTTGTGGCGTTATCTGAGGGGAACTGGGGGTCTAGATGTTGGACTGGTTACACTAGTGGACTGTCCTGTTGTAAGGTTAGGAGGTATCTGAGGAGAACTGTGGGTCTAGATGTTGGACTGGTGTCACTAGTGGACTGTCCTGTTGTAAGGTTAGGAGGTATCTGAGGAGAACTGGGGGTCTAGATGTTGGACTGGTGTCACTAGTGGACTGTCCTGTTGTAAGGTTGGGAGGTATCTGAGGGGAACTGGGGGTCTAGATGTTGGACTGGTTACACTAGTGGACTGTCCTGTAGTAAGGTTGGGAGGTATCTGAGGAGAACTGGGGGTCTAGATGTTGGACTGGTTACACTAGTGGACTGTCCTGTTGTAAGGTTAGGAGGTATCTGAGGAGAACTGGGGGTCTAGATGTTGGACTGGTGTCACTAGTGGACTGTCCTGTTGTAAGGTTAGGAGGTATCTGAGGGGAACTGGGGGTCTAGATGTTGGACTGGTGTCACTAGTGGACTGTCCTGTTGTAAGGTTAGGAGGTATCTGAGGGGAACTGGAGGTCTAGATGTTGGACTGGTGTCACTAGTGGACTGTCCTGTTGTAAGGTTGGGAGGTATCTGAGGGGAACTGGGGGTCTAGATGTTGGACTGGTGTCACTAGTGGACTGTCCTGTTGTAAGGTTAGGAGGTATCTGAGGAGAACTGGGGGTCTAGATGTTGGACTGGTGTCACTAGTGGACTGTCCTGTTGTAAGGTTGGGAGGTATCTGAGGGGAACTGGGGGTCTAGATGTTGGACTGGTGTCACTAGTGGACTGTCCTGTAGTAAGGTTAGGAGGTATCTGAGGAGAACTGGGGGTCTAGATGTTGGACTGGTGTCACTAGTGGACTGTCCTGTTGTAAGGTTAGGAGGTATCTGAGGGGAACTGGGGGTCTAGATGTTGGACTGGTGTCACTAGTGGACTGTCCTGTAGTAAGGTTAGGAGGTATCTGAGGAGAACTGGGGGTCTAGATGTTGGACTGGTTACACTAGTGGACTGTCCTGTAGTAAGGTTGGGAGGTATCTGAGGGGAACTGGGGGTCTAGATGTTGGACTGGTGTCACTAGTGGACTGTCCTGTAGTAAGGTTAGGAGGTATCTGAGGGGAACTGGGGGTCTAGATGTTGGACTGGTGTCACTAGTGGACTGTCCTGTAGTAAGGTTAGGAGGTATCTGAGGGGAACTGGGGGTCTAGATGTTGGACTGGTGTCACTAGTGGACTGTCCTGTTGTAAGGTTAGGAGGTATCTGAGGGGAACTGGGGGTCTAGATGTTGGACTGGTGTCACTAGTGGACTGTCCTGTTGTAAGGTTGGGAGGTATCTGAGGGGAACTGGGGGTCTAGATGTTGGACTGGTGTCACTAGTGGACTGTCCTGTTGTAAGGTTGGGAGGTATCTGAGGGGAACTGGGGGTCTAGATGTTGGACTGGTGTCACTAGTGGACTGTCCTGTTGTAAGGTTGGGAGGTATCTGAGGGGAACTGGGGGTCTAGATGTTGGACTGGTGTCACTAGTGGACTGTCCTGTAGTAAGGTTGGGAGGTATCTGAGGGGAACTGGGGGTCTAGATGTTGGACTGGTTACACTAGTGGACTGTCCTGTTGTAAGGTTAGGAGGTATCTGAGGAGAACTGGGGGTCTAGATGTTGGACTGGTGTCACTGGACTGTGGACTGTATCCTGTTGTCACTAAGGTTGGGAGGTATCTGAGGAGAACTGGGGGTCTAGATGTTGGACTGGTGTCACTAGTGGACTGTCCTGTTGTAAGGTTGGGAGGTATCTGAGGGGAACTGGGGGTCTAGATGTTGGACTGGTGTCACTAGTGGACTGTCCTGTTGTAAGGTTAAGGTATCTGAGGAGAACTGGGGTCTAGATGTTGGATACACTAGTGGACTGTCCTGTAGTAAGGTTAGGAGGTATCTGAGGAGAACTGGGGGTCTAGATGTTGGACTGGTGTCACTAGTGGACTGTCCTGTTGTAAGGTTAGGAGGTATCTGAGGGGAACTGGGGGTCTAGATGTTGGACTGGTGTCACTAGTGGACTGTCCTGTTGTAAGGTTGGGAGGTATCTGAGGGGAACTGGGGGTCTAGATGTTGGACTGGTGTCACTAGTGGACTGTCCTGTTGTAAGGTTAGGAGGTATCTGAGGAGAACTGGGGGTCTAGATGTTGGACTGGTGTCACTAGTGGACTGTCCTGTTGTAAGGTTAGGAGGTATCTGAGGAGAACTGGGGGTCTATATGTTGGACTGGTGTCACTAGTGGACTGTCCTGTTGTAAGGTTGGGAGGTATCTGAGGGGAACTGGGGGTCTAGATGTTGGACTGGTGTCACTAGTGGACTGTCCTGTAGTAAGGTTGGGAGGTATCTGAGGGGAACTGGGGGTCTAGATGTTGGACTGGTGTCACTAGTGGACTGTCCTGTTGTAAGGTTGGGAGGTATCTGAGGGGAACTGGGGGTCTAGATGTTGGACTGGTGTCACTAGTGGACTGTCCTGTAGTAAGGTTAGGAGGTATCTGAGGAGAACTGGGGGTCTAGATGTTGGACTGGTGTCACTAGTGGACTGTCCTGTTGTAAGGTTGGGAGGTATCTGAGGGGAACTGGGGGTCTAGATGTTGGACTGGTGTCACTAGTGGACTGTCCTGTTGTAAGGTTAGGAGGTATCTGAGGGGAACTGGGGGTCTAGATGTTGGAC
Source organism: Oncorhynchus gorbuscha (assembly GCF_021184085.1). Classification (NCBI taxonomy): domain Eukaryota; kingdom Metazoa; phylum Chordata; class Actinopteri; order Salmoniformes; family Salmonidae; genus Oncorhynchus; species Oncorhynchus gorbuscha. Next base: position 92,806 of record NW_025746545.1, on the reverse strand, counting down.
TGGTGTCACTAGTGGACTGTCCTGTTGTAAGGTTAGGAGGTATCTGAGGAGAACTGGGGGTCTAGATGTTGGACTGGTTACACTAGTGGACTGTCCTGTTGTAAGGTTAGGAGGTATCTGAGGAGAACTGGGGGTCTAGATGTTGGACTGGTGTCACTAGTGGACTGTCCTGTTGTAAGGTTGGGAGGTATCTGAGGAGAACTGGGGGTCTATATGTTGGACTGGTGTCACTAGTGGACTGTAATGTTGTAAGGTTGGGAGGTATCTGAGGGGAACTGGGGTTCTAGATGTTGGACTGGTGTCACTAGTGGACTGTCCTGTTGTAAGGTTAGGAGGTATCTGAGGGGAACTGGGGGTCTAGATGTTGGACTGGTGTCACTAGTGGACTGTCCTGTAGTAAGGTTGGGAGGTATCTGAGGGGAACTGGGGGTCTAGATGTTGGACTGGTGTCACTAGTGGACTGTCCTGTTGTAAGGTTAGGAGGTATCTGAGGGGAACTGGGGGTCTAGATGTTGGACTGGTGTCACTAGTGGACTGTCCTGTTGTAAGGTTAGGAGGTATCTGAGGAGAACTGGGGGTCTAGATGTTGGACTGGTGTCACTAGTGGACTGTCCTGTAGTAAGGTTGGGAGGTATCTGAGGGGAACTGGGGGTCTAGATGTTGGACTGGTGTCACTAGTGGACTGTCCTGTTGTAAGGTTGGGAGGTATCTGAGGGGAACTGGGGGTCTAGATGTTGGACCGGTGTCACTAGTGGACTGTCCTGTTGTAAGGTTGGGAGGTATCTGAGGGGAACTGGGGGTCTAGATGTTGGACCGGTGTCACTAGTGGACTGTCCTGTAGTAAGGTTGGGAGGTATACAGACATTCATACCGTCATAGCGTTTCTGTATCAGGGTAGACGGTATTACTGGAAAATGCCCCATGTATTTATGACCCACAAAACAATTGACACAACAGGGATGTTGCTCCAGGAAGGGATGGTTTCTGCTGTGACCAATAAGCTTGGATCTGGACATCTAGCCACTTAGCAAGTTAGCAAACCACATGCGTAGCTAGATATCATTTATATTAGACACATCTTAGATATATTATAGTTATACATATACCCCCCAAGCTCCAAAAAATAAATATACATTTAACTCATATATATATATATATATATATATTTATTTTTTCAACAGTTTTGTAAAATCCTACCCCGGTATGAACAACATATGTCTCCAGCCTATCTGGTAGTCTTATCTCTCTCTCCTGCCATCCACTGCCTTTAGTGTGTGTGTGTGTGTGTGTGTGTGTGTGTGTGTGTGTGTGTGTGTGTGTGTGTGTGTGTGTGTGTGTGTGTGTGTGTGTGTGTGTGTGTGTGTGTGTGTGTGTGTGTGTGTGTGTGTGTGTGTGTGTGTGTGTGTGTGTGTGTGTGTGTGTGTGTGTTACTTAATCTCATTCATTTCTGTCCATTTTTAAACATGTAAATTCACCCAGACGAATAAGAATGAAGCGCTCTCTCTCTCTCTCTCTCTCTGCCTCTCTCTCTTCCTCTCTCTCTCTCTTCCTCTCTCTCTCTCTGCCTCTCTGCCTCTCTGCCTCTCTGCCTCTCTGCCTCTCTGCCTCTCTGCCTCTCTGCCTCTCTCTCTCTCTCTCTCTCTCTCTCTCTCTCTCTCTCTCTCTCTCTCTCTCTCTCTCTCTCTCTCTCTCTCTCTTCAATTGAAATAATTCAATTTGGACACGTTTGGAATCCTCTCTGGCTTAACCCATTATGCGTGAAAACCCCTAACAAAGACCAGGAGAATTTACCAGGCCGGTTTGTGAAATGGCACTGTTGGAAAGCCAATTTCATGCATTCAAACACCACCAAATCTCCATATGGGGAGAATCAGCATCTCTTTCTGTTTCCCTGTCGTTCATCAACCCTTCTATATTTGTCCCCCAGAGCTCTAGTAGGGCCAGAGGGGCTGTTTGTAGGACATCAGCCCCAGAAAGGGTGAGGACACTGGGACATGGTTGATCTGATTTGCCTCCCCCTAGATTGGGCTGGAGGTAAAGATGGTCAGTAGAGAGGCTCGGGGGGGTAGGCTGAGTCAACAACGGGCCAAAAGCTTGACCTGAGACTGACCCTTCCTCAACTATCCTCCCCTCCAGGCCTTCTGACATGGATACCTGTACTGCTTCCCAAATGGAACTCTCTTCTTTATGTAGTGCACTACTTTGGATCGGAGCGCTAATGAAAAGCAGTGCACTACACAGGGAATAAGGTGCCATTTGGGACACAATCTGTTGTGATAAAGGGGATTTGGAGCCCAAAAAATAAACACCCATTAAAGCTGTTTCCCAGGTCAAGAGAAACATCACAAACGATGTTTGACCTTTATTTAACTAGGCCAGTCAGTTAAGAATTATTAGTTATTTTCAATGAACAGTGAGTTAACTGGTCTAGGAACAGTGGGTTAACTGGTCTAGGAACAGTGGGTTAACTGGTCTAGGAACAGTGAGTTAACTGGTCTAGGAACAGTGAGTTAACTGGTCTAGGAACAGTGAGTTAACTGGTCTAGGAACAGTGGGGTCAACTGGTCTAGGAACAGTGGGTTAACTGGTCTAGGAACAGTGAGTTAACTGGTCTAGGAACAGTGAGTTAACTGGTCTAGGAACAGTGAGTTAACTGGTCTAGGAACAGTGAGTTAACTGGTCTAGGAACAGTGGGGTCAACTGGTCTAGGAACAGTGGGTTAACTGGTCTAGGAACAGTGGGTTAACTGGTCTAGGAACAGTGGGTTAACTGGTCTAGGAACAGTGGGTTAACTGGTCTAGGAACAGTGGGTTAACTGGTCTAGGAACAGTGGTTTAACTGGTCTAGGAACAGTGGGTTAACTGGTCTAGGAACAGTGGGGTTAACTGGTCTAGGAACAGTGGGGTTAACTGGTCTAGGAACAGTGGGTTAACTGGTCTAGGAACAGTGGGTTAACTGGTCTAGGAACAGTGGGTTAACTGCCTTGTTCAGGGGCAGAACGACATATTTCTACTTACAACCTTTCAGTTACTAGTCCAACACTCTAACCACGAGGATACCCTGCCATCCCACATGGAAGGAGGGATGGACAGAGGGGGTTGAGGGGGTTAGATGATTGTGTGTGTTTGTTTTGAATGTGCATGTGTGTTTGATATTCTTTTTTAAATTTAACCTTTATTTAACTAGGCAAGTCAGTTAAGTGCAAATTCTTATTCTAAAATGACGGCCTACACCTACACAGTTGGGCCAATTGTGCACCGCCCTATGGGACTCCCAATCACGGCCGGTTGTGATACAGCCTGGATTCAAACCAAAGTGTCTGTAGTGACGCCACTAGCACTGAGATGCAGTGCTTTAGACTGCTACGCCACTCGGGAGCCCTGATAAACACACACACACACACACACACACACACACACACACACACACACACACACACACACACACACACACACACACACACACACACACACACACACACACACACACACACACTCATGCATGAGCATCCACACACACACTCATGCATGAGCATCCACACACACACATACTATACATGTGCACACAAACACTTTAAATACACACTTTAAACACACACTCTTAGCTGTTATCTGATCCCTGCCTTGTTAGATCCAAGCCAGTAAAACTCTGACCTCTGATATAAACGCTACAGTATAGAGGTACTACTACTAACCCTGACTTCTGACCTCTGATATAAAGTTACAGTATAGAGGTACTACTACTAACCCTGACCTCTGATATAAAGTTACAGTATAGAGGTACCACTACTAACCCTGACCTCTGACCTCTGATATAAAGTTACAGTATAGAGGTACTACTACTAACCCTGACCTCTGACCTCTGATATAAAGTTACAGTATAGAGGTACTACTACTAACCCTGACCTCTGACCTCTGATATAAAGTTACAGTATAGAGGTACTACTACTAACCCTGACCTCTGACCTCTGATATAAAGTTACAGTATAGAGGTACTACTACTAACCCTGACCTCTGACCTCTGATATAAAGTTACAGTATAGAGGTACTACTACTAACCCTGACCTCTGACCTCTGATATAAAGTTACAGTATAGAGGTACTACTACTAACCCTGACCTCTGACCTCTGATATAAAGTTACAGTATAGAGGTACTACTACTAACCCTGACCTCTGACCTCTGATATAAAGTTACAGTATAGAGGTACTACTACTAACCCTGACCTCTGACCTCTGATATAAAGTTACAGTATAGAGGTACTACTACTAACCCTGACATCTGACCTCTGATATAAACGCAACAGTATAGAGGTACTACTACTGACCCTGACCTCTGATATAAAGTTACAGTATAGAGGTACTACTACAAACCCTGACCTCTGACCTCTGATATAAAGTTACAGTATAGAGGTACTACTACTAACCCTGACCTCTGACCTCTGATATAAAGTTACAGTAAAGAGGTACTACTACTAACACTGACCACTGATATAAACGCTACAGTATAGAGGTACTACTACTAACCCTGACCTCTGACCTCTGATATAAAGTTACCGTATGGAGGTACTACTACTAACCCTGACCTCTGACCTCTGATATAAAGTTACCATATGGAGGTACTACTACTAACCCTGACCTCTGACCTCTGATATAAAGTTACAGTATAGAGGTACTACTACTAACCCTGACCTCTGACCTCTGATATAAAGTTACAGTATAGAGGTACTACTAGGGTTAGTAATACCACTGTGAATCCCCCTGGGCCCTCACAGCTCTGTCTGAAAGGCATCATATTCCCTATGTAGTGCACTACTTTGGACCAGGGTCCATAGGATATCCTATAGGGCTCAAAAGTAGGGTCCATAGGATATCCTATAGGGCTCAAAAGTAGGGTCCATAGGATACCCTATAGGGCTCAAAAGTAGGGTCCATAGGATATCCTATAGGGCTCAAAAGTAGGGTCCGTAGGATACCCTATAGGGCTCAAAAGTAGTACACTACTTTGGACCAGGGTCCGTAGGATACCCTATAGGGCTCAAAAGTAGGGTCCATAGGATATCCTATAGGGCTCAAAAGTAGCGCACTACTTTGGACCAGGGTCCATAGGATTCTCTATAGGGCTCAAAAGTAGCGCACTACTTTGGACCAGGGTCCATATGATTCCCTATAGGCCTCAAAAGTAGTGCTCTACATAGATTCAGGAAGTCTCTCCAGAGAGGTCATAGTGTTTCAGGAAGCCTCTCCCAGAGAGATTTCACCCTTTCCGGAAGTGACTATGTGTTTTAAAGTGTGTGTGTGTGTGTGTGTGTGTGTGTGTGTGTGTGTGTGTGTGTGTGTGTGTGTGTGTGTGTGTGTGTGTGTGTGTGTGTGTGTGTGTGTGTGCGTGTGCGTGGCGAAAGCCGAGGTCTCAGTGCCATGGGTTCCATATCACTTCAGTCCACACGGCTCTCAGACCACAAGAAGTAGAACCACCGTAGGCCGAGTCACTTCCTCTTCCTCTGCCCCTCGTCTTATCTGGGACTACACATGGAGAGACTGATAGGACGACACATGGAGAGACTGATAGGACTGCAAATCCTCCCCCCACTTCCTGTCCCTGTCAAAACTTACTGACAGGCAGGGGGAAATAGAAAAACATGGCGCTTGTATTGAGGGGTAATGGACATATTCTGTTATTCAGTACATTACTGTATCAGACAGCTAGTATCTGTTATTCAGTACATTACTGTACCAGACAGCTAGTATCTGTTATTCAGTACATTACTGTACCAGACAGCTAGTATCTGTTATTCAGTACATTACTGTATCAGACAGCTAGTATCTGTTATTCAGTACATTACTGTACCAGACAGCTAGTATCTGTTATTCAGTACATTACTGTACCAGACAGCTAGTATCTGTTATTCAGTACATTACTGTACCAGACAGCTAGTATCTGTTATTCAGTGATCTACCTGTCAGATTCAGTCATTTCAGGAAGCAAATTGAAACTCTACTTCAGAAATGGGGAAACTCCTAATTGAATTGGAATGGAATTGACACCAAACCCTGCTAGCTAACCCCGTCAGTTCCCTACTCTAACAGCGTCTACCGAAGCCTAACTTCCACCTCTCTGTGTGCTAAGCATGGGAAGCTTAGGGATGCTATTATTAACGACGTGGCTAACTTTCCTGTATTAGCTAGCTGCTATACTTCAGCTCTGACACGCTGATAGGCTGAGATGGGGAGGGGGGAGGGGGCGGGTCTCTGCCTATTACCGGGCTTATCAGGGGCTCTAACATGCTGATAGGCTGAGATGGGGGGAGGGGGCGGGTCTCTGCCTATTATAGGGCTTATCAGGGGCTCTAACACGCTGATAGGCTGAGATGGGGGGGTCTCTGCCTATTACTGGGCTTATCAGGGGCTCTAACACGCTGATAGGCTGAGATGGGGGGAGGGGGCGGGTCTCTGCCTATTACAGGGCTTATCAGGGGCTCTAACACGCTGATAGGCTGAGATGGGGGGAGGGGGGCGGGTCTCTGCCTATTACAGGGCTTATCAGGGGCTCCGCCGTGCTGATAGTCACCATGTGGAAAATGAGCGAGCAGAAGAGAACAGCTTTATGTTCTCTGGTTCTGTTAACCCACAGTCTCTTGTAGGGTCCTGTAGCTTTGGTCACGAGAGACAAAATACTCACCCTGATACCCACCCTGAACCACTCTCTGATACTCACCCTGATACTCACCCTGATACTCACCCTGAACCACTCTCTGATACTCACCCTGATACTCATCCTGATACTCACCCTGAACCACTCTCTGATACTCACCCTGATACTCACCCTGATACACACCCTGATACTCACCCTGAACCACTCTCTGATACTCACCCTGAACCACTCTCTGATACTCACCCTGATACTCACCCTGATACACACCCTGATACTCACCCTGATACACACCCTGATACACACCCTGATACTCACCCTGAACCACTCTCTGATACTCACCCTGAACCACTCTCTGATACTCACCCTGATACACACCCTGATACACACCCTGATACTCAACCTGATACACACCCTGATACTCACCCTGATACTCAACCTGATACACACCCTGCCACTCACCCTGATACACACCCTGATACTCACCCTGATACACACCCTGATACTCACCCTGATACTCACCCTGATACTCACCCTGATACCCACCCTGATACTCACCCTGATACCCACCCTGATACCCACCTTGAGCCACACCCTGATACTCACCCTGAAACTCACCCTGATACACACCCTGATACCCACCCTGATACCCACCCTGATACCCACCCTGATACCCACCCTGATACACACCCTGATACACACCCTGATACACACCCTGATACACACCCTGATACCCACCCTGATACTCACCCTGATACCCACCTTGAGCCACACCCTGATACTCACCCTGATACACACCCTGATACCCACCCTGATACTCACCCTGATACACACCCTGATACTCACCCTGATACCCACCCTGATACTCACCCTGATACTCACCCTGATACACACCCTGATACTCACCCTGATACACACCCTGATACACACCCTGATACCCACCCTGATACTCACCCTGATACCCACCTTGAGCCACACCCTGATACTCACCCTGATACCCACCTTGAGCCACACCCTGATACTCACCCTGATACTCACCCTGATACTCACCCTGATACACACCCTGATACCCACCCTGATACTCACCCTGATACTCACCCTGAAGTGCTCTTGGCTTGAGGTTGGCTACAGAAAGGTGTCAAAAGCTTTCTGAGAGGGAGGGAAGAGAGGGAGACAGAATGATAGACTGTGTGTGTCCCTACGATCTCCCCTCTCTCTCTCAGAATCAGAGGTCCTCAACAAGAGTTCCTGTTTGAACCAACGCCACCTTCTATCTTCTGATTAGAAAATAAAGAAACCATGAAACACAAAGGAACAAATCAAGAGTCACACAGTGAAAGGCCTCAACATGAAAGGTTCGATTCATGGCCTTTCATTTGACCCTCTCTAGTCTCTCTCTGTTGTCCAGTGACTTGGAGGGGGAATGATACATTATGATGGGATTCCTGGGAGTGTGTGTGTGTGTGTATATATATCTGTCGTGTGTTTGTGTGTGTCTGGTGTGTATATCTGGTGTGTGTGTGGTGTGTATGTGTGTGTGTGTGTATCTGGTGTGTGTGTATATCTGTGTGTGTGTGTGTGTGTGTGTGTGTGTGTGTGTGTGTGTGTGTGTGTGTGTGTGTGTGTGTGTGTGTGTGTGTGTGTGTGTGTGTGTGTGTGTGTGTGTGTGTGTATATCTGGTGTGTGTGTGTGTGTGTGTGTGTGTGTGTGTATATCTGGTGTGTGTTTGTGTGTGTATACCCTGTGTGTATATATGGTGTGTGTGTGTGTCTGGTGTGTGTATATCTGGTGTGTATATCTGGTGTGTGTGTGTGTGTCTAGTGTGTATATCTAGTGTGTGTGTGTGTCTGGTGTGTATGTGTGGTGTGTATATCTATTGTGTGTGTGTGTCTAGTGTGTATATCTAGTGTGTGTGTGTGTCTGGTGTGTATATCTAGTGTGTGTGTGTGTGTCGAGGCTAGAGGATGGAGGAAGGGAAGGAGGGAGGAGAGGGGCTAGATGTTATAGTTGAATGCCGTGTTGGTGGCCCCGGGCCGGGCATTTTCCAGCGTGTCAGGGGCCCTGTGGTGTTGACCCTTAGCTGGGAAACGCAGCTCGGAGCCGCTCAGAGAGCAGTCACATTTCCAGTGACATTTTTACCGTCACCTATGGGTATGTCAGCAGGCCTCCCACTGAAGGGAATATGCATGAGAGGGCTCGGTCTCACACACACACACACACACACACACACACACACACACACACACACACACACACACACACACACACACACACACACACACACACACACACACACACCCCCACACACACAAACACACTCCACACCCCCCCACACACACAAACACACTCCACACCCCCCACACACACAAACACACTCCCACCCCCCCACACACACACACTCCACCCCCCACACACACACACACACACACACACACACACACACACACACACACACACACACACACACACTCTATTCCCCCCCCCCACACACACACTCTACCCCCCCACACACACACTCTATCCCCCACACACACACTCTATCCCCCCCACACACACACTCTATCCCCCCCACACACACACTCTATCCCCCCCCCCCACACACACACACTCTATCCCCCCACACACACACTCTATCCCCCACACACACACACTCTATCCCCCCCCCACACACACACTCTATCCCCCCCCCACACACACACACTCTATCCCCCCCACACACACACACTCTATCCCCCCCCACACACACACACTCTATCCCCCCCCCCCACACACACACTCTATCCCCCCACACACACTCTATCCCCCCCACACACACACTCTATCCCCCCACACACACACTCTATCCCCCCCCCCCCCCCACACACACACTCTATCCCCCCACACACCCCCCCCCCACACACACACTCTATCCCCCCCCCACACACACACACTCTATCCCCCCCCCCCACACACACACACTCTATCCCCCCCCCCCACACACACACACTCTATCCCCCCCACACACACACACTCTATCCCCCCCCACACACACACTCTATCCCCCCCCCCACACACACACTCTATCCCTATCCCCCCCCCCACACACACACTCTATCCCCCCCACACACACACTCTATCCCCCCCACACACACACTCTATCCCCCCCACACACACTCTATCCCCCCCCCCACACACACTCTATCCCCCCCACACACACTCTATCCCCCCACACACACTCTATCCCCCCCCCACACACACACTCTATCCCCCCCCACACACACACTCTATCCCCCCACACACACACTCTATCCCCCCCCCCCCACACACACTCTATCCCCCCCCCACACACACACTCTATCCCCCCCCCACACACACACTCTATCCCCCCCCACACACACACTCTATCCCCCCCACACACACACTCTATCCCCCCCCCACACACACTCTATCCCCCCCCACACACACTCTATCCCCCCACACACACACTCTATCCCCCCCCACACACACTCTATCCCCCCCACACACACACTCTATCCCCCCCACACACTCTATCCCCCCACACACACACTCTATCCCCCCCCCCCACACACACACTCTATCCCCCCCACACACACACTCTATCCCCCCCCCCACACACACACTCTATCCCCCCACACACACTCTATCCCCCCCACACACACAC
>NW_025746545.1:65000-77500 GCF_021184085.1 Oncorhynchus gorbuscha | reverse complement strand
CTTATGGGAACACCCTACGGGAACACCTTATGGGAACACCTTATGGGACACCCTACGGGACACCTTATGGGAACACCTTATGGGACACCTTATGGGACACCTTATTGGACACCCTACGGGACACCTTATGGGAACACCTTATGGGAACACCTTATGGGACACTCTACGGGAACACCTTATGGGAACACCTTATGGGACACCTTATGGGACACCCTACGGGACACCTTATGGGAACACCTTATGGGACACCCTACGGGACACCTTACGAGACACCATACGGGACACCTTATGGGAACACCTTATGGGGACACCCTACGGGACACCTTATGGGAACACCTTATGGGACACCTTATGGGACACCCTACGGGAACACCCTACGGGACACCTTACGGGGACACCTTATGGGACACCCTACGGGAACACCTTATGGGACACCTTACGGGACACCTTATGGGAACACCTTATGGGACACCTTACGGGACACCTTATGGGAACACCTTATGGGAACACCTTATGGGAACACCTTATGGGACACCTTATGGGAACACCTTATGGGAACACCTTATGGGAACACCTTATGGAACACCTTATGGGACACCTTATGGGACACCTTATGGAACACCTTATGGGACACCTTATGGGACACCTTATGGGAACACCTTATGGGACACCTTATGGGACACCCTACGGGACACCTTATGGGAACACCTTATGGGACACCTTATGGGAACACCTTATGGGAACACCTTATGGGACACCTTATGGGACACTTTACGGGAACACCTTATGGGACACCTTACGGGACACCCGTATTCAGAGATAAACACAATCATGTTTCAACAGAATGTTTTGCCTCTAGTTCTGCCTCTTCTCTTTCTGCCTGTTGTTGGTTTGAAAAACAGCCGTCTGGTTTTAGAAGGGACAGGTGGAAACAGCAATCTGGGTTTAGGACAGGTAAAAACAGCAGTCTTGGTTTAGAAGGGACAGGTGAAAACAGCAGTCTGGGTTTAGGACAGGTGTAAACAGCAGTCTTGTGGTTTAGAAGGGACAGGTGATAACAGCAGTCTAGGTTTAGGACAGGTGAAAACAGCAGTCTTGGTTTAGAAGGGACAGGTGCAAACAGCAGTCTGGGTTTAGAAGGGACAGGTAACAACAGCTGTCTGGGTTTAGAAGGGACAGGTGAAAACAGCAGTCTGGGTTTAGGACATGTGATAACAGCCGTCTGGGTTTAGGACATGTGATAACAGCCATCTGGGTTTAGAAGGGACAGATGAAAACAGCAGTCTGGGTTTAGAAGGGACAGGTGCAAACAGCCGTCTGGGTTTAGAAGGGACAGGTGAAAACAGCAGTCTGGGTTTAGGACAGGTGAAAACAGCAGTCTGGGTTTAGAAGGGACAGGTGAAAACAGCAGTCTGGGTTTAGGACAGGTGAAAACAGCAGTCTGGGTTTAGAAGGGACAGGTGAAAACAGCAGTCTAGGTTTAGAAGGGACAGGTGAAAACAGCAGTCTGGGTTTAGAAGGGACAGGTGAAAACAGCAGTCTGGGTTTAGAAGGGACAGGTGAAAACAGCCGTCTGGTTTTAGGACAGGTAAAAACGGTAGTCTGGGTTTAGGACAGGTAAGAACAGCATGTATCTATGGGCTTTAGCTGTATTGAAGAAGCCTGAGAGTCAGAGCCACATTGAAACTGTGTGTGTGTCAGTCAGACATTCCTGCATGTTGGAGGAGAGAGACACTTTGCAAAGGGAACCCCCCCATCTCTCCTCTCCCCCTCTTTCCCTTTCCTCTCCCCCTCTCCCTCTCTCTTCTCCCCCTCTCTCCTCTCCCCTCCCTCTCTTTCCTCTCCCCTCTCTCCTCTCCCCTCCCCCTCTCTCCTCTCCTCTCCCCTCCCTCCCTCCCTCCCTCCCTCCCTCCCTCCCTCCCTCCCTCCCTCCCTCTGGCCCTCTCGTTGCACCTCTGTGTGTTGTGTGTTTCTGGGGTAGTGTGTGTGTGTTGTGTGTTTCTGGGGAAGTGTATGTGAGTGTGTGTGTTTGAGTGTGAGAGCGAGTGTGCACGCCCCTGTGTATAGAATAGTGAATGGAACAGGGTAGCTAGGCCCCAGAGGCCTGGGGTTTGCCTAAACACCTAACCCAGGGCCATGCGATCCCACTGGGGTGTGAAACCAAGGGATGGGGCCCACATGGGAGAAGCCCCAGGTCACCTGCCATACTATACCATAGAGAGAGACTCTCATAAGGAAATGGTCCGTGGACCAAATGTGCTTTTAAAAAAGAAAGATCTGTCTTCAGTGCTCTCCTCTTGCCATCAGACCATGGCCTATAAAACCTAACAAAAACATCAACCTCTTGAAATGAGAGAGAGAGACACACACAGAGAGAGAGAGAGAGAGAGAGAGAGAGAGAGAGAGAGAGAGAGAGAGAGAGAGAGAGAGAGAGAGAGAGAGAGAGAGAGAGAGAGAGAGAGAGAGAGAGAGAGAGAGAGAGAGAGAGAGAGAGAGAGAGAGAGAGAGAGAGAGAGAGAGAGAGAGAGACAGAGAGAGAGAGAGAGAGAGAGAGAGAGAGAGAGAGAGAGAGAGAGAGAGAGAGAGAGAGAGAGAGACACACACACAGAGGGAGAGACACACACACAGAGAGGAGAGAGAGACACACACACAGAGAGGGAGAGAGACACACACACAGAGAGGAGAGAGAGACACACACACAGAGGAGAGAGACACACACACAGAGAGGGAGAGAGACACACACACAGAGAGGGAGAGAGACACACACACAGAGAGGGAGAGAGACACACACACAGAGAGGAGAGAGACACACACACAGAGAGGGAGAGAGACACACACACAGAGAGGGAGAGAGACACACACACAGAGAGGGAGAGAGACACACACACAGAGAGGGAGAGAGACACACACACAGAGAGGAGAGAGACACACACACAGAGGGAGAGAGACACACACAGACAGAGAGAGACACACACAGAGAGGGAGAGAGACACACACACAGAGGGAGACACACACACAGAGAGGGAGAGACACACACAGAGAGGGAGAGACACACACAGAGAGGGAGAGTGAGACACAGAGAGGGAGAGACACACACAGAGAGGGAGAGTGAGACACAGAGAGGGAGAGAGACACAGAGAGGGAGAGAGACACAGAGAGGGAGAGAGACACAGAGAGAGAGAGACACAGAGAGAGAGAGACACAGAGAGAGAGAGAGACAGAGAGAGAGAGACACAGAGAGAGAGAGACACACACAGAGAGAGACACACACAGAGAGAGACACACACAGAGAGAGACACACACAGAGAGAGAGACACACAGAGAGAGACACACAGAGAGAGACACACAGAGAGGGAGAGACAGAGAGAGACACACAGAGAGGGAGAGAGAGACACACAGAGAGAGACACACAGAGAGACACACAGAGAGGGAGAGAGAGACACACAGAGAGAGACACACAGAGAGAGACACAGAGAGACACACAGAGAGACACACAGAGAGAGACACAGAGAGACACACAGAGAGACACACAGAGAGACACACAGAGAGACACACAGAGAGAGACACAGAGAGACACAGAGAGACACACAGAGAGAGACACACAGAGAGACACACAGAGAGACACACAGAGACTGTAATGATGTGACATCTCTGGACTACTGAGTATTTTCCTGTCCTTTAAAACAGAGAAATGAGATGGTGTCATCATTCATTCATCTCTCTCTAGGTTGTAAGAGGGCTTGTGTGACATCGTCTGTTAAATGTGAGTGGACGTTCATTTGTCAGCTAGAAAAATGGTTGACACCTTTAATTAATTGGGAAGCCCCAACAAAAAGGTAGGTAGTGTCCATGACAACAGCAGCTATAGGATGGGACCCTATTCTCTATATGGTGCGCTACTGTTGATCAGAGCCCTACGGGAACACCTTATGGGACACCCTACGGGACACCCTACGGGACACCTTACGGGACACCTTACGGGACACCTTACGGGACACCTTACGGGACACCTTACGGGAACACCCTACGGGACACCCTACGGGACACCTTACGGGACACCTTACGGGACACCTTACGGGAACACCCTACGGGACACCCTACGGGACACCTTACGGGACACCTTACGGGAACACCCTACGGGACACCCTACGGGACACCTTACGGGACACCTTACGGGACACCTTACGGGACACCTTATGGGACACCCTACGGGACACCCTACGGGACACCTTACGGGACACCTTACGGGACACCTTACGGGACACCTTATGGGACACCCTACGGGACACCTTATGGGAACACCTTATGGGACACCCTACGGGACACCTTACGGGACACCTTATGGGACACCCTACGGGACACCCTACGGGACACCTTATGGGACACCCTACGGGACACCTTACGGGACACCTTACGGGACACCTTACGGGACACCTTACGGGACACCCTACGGGACACCTTATGGGAACACCTTATGGGACACCCTACGGGACACCTTACGGGACACCTTATGGGACACCCTACGGGACACCCTACGGGACACCTTATGGGACACCCTACGGGACACCTTACGGGACACCTTACGGGACACCTTACGGGACACCTTACGGGACACCTTACGGGACACCTTATGGGACACCCTACGGGACACCTTACGGGACACCTTACGGGACACCTTACGGGACACCTTACGGGAACACCTTATGGGACATTACAATGTAATGTTCTCTTCTCAGTCACTGTTGACACTGGTCCACTACTATTGCTTTAATGTTTTGTTGTTCTCATTAATATTGTTGTTGTAGTGTTGTTAATGGTAATCCCATGTCCACTACTACTATTATTATTGTTGTTGTAGTAGTTGTTAATGGTAATCCCATGTCAACTACTACTATTATTATTGTTGTTGTAGTTGTTGTTAATGGTAATCCCATGTCCACTACTACTATTATTATTGTTGTTAATGGTAATCCCATGTCCACTACTACTATTATTATTGTTGTTAATGGTAATCCCATGTCCACTACTACTATTATTATTGTTGTTGTAGTGTTGTTAATGGTAATCCCATGTCCACTACTACTATTATTATTGTTGTTAATGGTAATCACATGTCCACTACTACTATTATTATTGTTGTTAATGGTAATCCCATGTCCACTACTACTATTATTATTGTTGTTAATGGTAATCACATGTCCACTACTACTATTATTATTGTTGTTGTAGTGTTGTTAATGGTAATCCCATGTCCACTACTACTATTATTATTGTTGTTAATGGTAATCCCATGTCCACTACTACTATTATTATTGTTGTTGTAGTGTTGTTAATGGTAATCCCATGTCCATTACTACAATTATTATTGTTGTTGTAGTTGTTGTTAATGGTAATCCCATGTCCACTACTACTATTATTATTGTTGTTAATGGTAATCCCATGTCCACTACTACTATTATTATTGTTGTTAATGGTAATCCCATGTCCACTACTACTATTATTATTGTTGTTGTAGTTGTTGTTAATGGTAATCCCATGTCCACTACTACTATTATTATTGTTGTTGTAGTTGTTGTTAATGGTAATCCCATGTCCACTACTACTATTATTATTGTTGTTAATGGTAATCCCATGTCCACTACTACTATTATTATTGTTGTTAATGGTAATCCCATGTCCACTACTACTATTATTATTGTTGTTGTAGTTGTTGTTAATGGTAATCCCATGTCCACTACTACAATTATTATTGTTGTTGTTAATGGTAATCCCATGTCCACTACTACAATTATTATTGTTGTTGTTAATGGTAATCCCATGTCCACTACTACTATTATTATTGCTGTTGTAGTTGTTGTTAATGGTAATCCCATGTCCACTACTACTATTATTATTGTTGTTAATGGTAATCCCATGTCAACTACTACAATTATTATTGTTGTTGTTAATGGTAATCCCATGTCAACTACTACAATTATTATTGTTGTTGTTAATGGTAATCCCATGTCCACTACTACTATTATTATTGTTGTTAATGGTAATCCCATGTCCACTACTACTATTATTATTGTTGTTAATGGTAATCCCATGTCCACTACTACTATTATTATTGTTGTTAATGGTAATCACATGTCCACTACTACTATTATTATTGTTGTTGTAGTGTTGTTAATGGTAATCCCATGTCCATTACTACAATTATTATTGTTGTTGTAGTTGTTGTTAATGGTAATCCCATGTCCACTACTACTATTATTATTGTTGTTAATGGTAATCCCATGTCCACTACTACTATTATTATTGTTGTTGTAGTTGTTGTTAATGGTAATCCCATGTCCACTACTACTATTATTATTGTTGTTAATGGTAATCCCATGTCCACTACTACAATTATTATTGTTGTTAATGGTAATCCCATGTCCACTACTACAATTATTATTGTTGTTGTTAATGGTAATCCCATGTCCACTACTACTATTATTATTGTTGTTAATGGTAATCCCATGTCCACTACTACTATTATTATTGTTGTTAATGGTAATCCCATGTCCACTACTACTATTATTATTGTTGTTAATGGTAATCCCATGTCCACTACTACTATTATTATTGTTGTTAATGGTAATCCCATGTCCACTACTACTATTATTATTGTTGTTAATGGTAATCCCATGTCCACTACTACTATTATTATTGTTGTTAATGGTAATCCCATGTCCACTACTACTATTATTATTGTTGTTAATGGTAATCCCATGTCCACTACTACTATTATTATTGCTGTTAATGGTAATCCCATGTCCACTACTACTATTATTATTGTTGTTAATGGTAATCCCATGTCCACTACTACTATTATTATTGTTGTTAATGGTAATCCCATGTCCACTACTACAATTATTATTGTTGTTGTTAATGGTAATCCCATGTCCACTACTACTATTATTATTGTTGTTAATGGTAATCCCATGTCCACTACTACTATTATTATTGTTGTTAATGGTAATCCCATGTCCACTACTACTATTATTATTGTTGTTAATGGTAATCCCATGTCCACTACTACTATTATTATTGTTGTTAATGGTAATCCCATGTCCACTACTACTATTATTATTGTTGTTGTAGTTGTTGTTAATGGTAATCCCATGTCAACTACTACTATTATTATTGCTGTTGGTCACACCATTTATTTATATATAAATATATATATTTTTTATTTATATTTTCGATATGTAGAGAGAGAGACAGAGACAGAACGAGACAGAGACAGAACGAGACAGAGACAGAACGAGACAGAGACAGAACGAGACAGAGACAGAACGAGACAGAGACAGAACGAGACAGAGACAGAACGAGACAGAGACAGAACGAGACAGAGACAGAACGAGACAGAGACAGAGACAGAGACAGAGACAGAACGAGACAGAGACAGAGACAGAACGAGACAGAGACAGAGACAGAACGAAACAGAGACAGAAAGACAGAGACAGAGACAGAACGAGACAGAGAGACAGAGGTGGAAGGGGGGAGGTGGAAGGGGAGAGGTGGAAGGGGAGAGGTGGAAGGGGAGAGGTGGAAGGGGAGAGGTGGCAGGGGAGAGGTGGATGGGGAGAGGTGGATGGTGAGAGGTGGATGGGGAGAGGTGGCAGGGGAGAGGTGGAAGGGAGAGGTGGAAGGGGAGAGGTGGAAGGGGAGAGGTGGAAGGGGAGAGGTGGATGGGGAGAGGTGGATGGGGAGAGGTGGATGGGGAGAGGTGGCAGGGGAGAGGTGGAAGGGAGAGATGGAAGGGAGAAGAAGGGAGGAATAGATAGAAATCCACTCAGGGTTGAGCTTGAGCAGGGCACTCTCGTTCTTCTGTCTGCTAATGCTAACGGAACATTAGGAGTGAATGAGGGATGCTACAAATGCTAAGCGGGTTTCTGCACGTTTCTCAGTGGTGGCCTGTATAGTCAGTGTGTGTGAGAGAGGCTAATCAAATATTCTCTCCCTTGTTAGCCGCAGGGCTTCTCTCATGCCCCTGGCTGCTACAGTCACTGGCCTGCTCACTAATTGCCACACACACACACACACACACACACACACACACACACACACACACACACACACACACACACACACACACACACACACACACACATACGTACGTACAAGGGGCACAACCATGACATTTGGTGGGTTCTGTCTTTAGCCACTCACACTGATGATGTCACACACACACACACACACACACACACACACACACACACACACACACACACACACACACACACACACACACACACACACACACACACACACACACACACACACACACACACACACACACACACACACACACACAGTTTCGCACACACACACACACAAACACACACACACACACAGTTTCACACACACACACACACACACACACACACACACACACACACACACACACACACACACACACACACACACACACACACACACACACACACACACACACACACACACACACACACACACACACACACACAGTTTCGCACACACACACACAAACACACACACACACACACAGTTTCACACACACACACACACACACACACACACACACACACACACACACACACACACACACACACACACACACACACACACACACACACACACACACACACACACACACACACACACACACAGTTTAACACACACACACAGTTTAACACACACACACGCACACGCACACGCACACGCACACGCACACGCACACACAAACACACAGGCAAAGGCATAGACCCCCCCCACTCCTTCACTAGTCTCTAAGAGTCTGTCATAACCCATCACTGATCACAGTGTGCCTGTGGTGTTTCCCCCTGGCGTGGTAGGGAGTGTGTGTGTACATATATATACGGTATATATATATGTGTTTCTATGTGTGTGTGTGTGTGTGTGTGTGTGTGTGTGTGTGTGTGTGTGTGTGTGTGTGTGTGTGTGTGTGTGTGTGTGTGTGTGTGTGTGTGTGTGTGTGTGTGCTCCAGCCTTCTGCTGATGGCCTTAATGAGGCCAACCCGTCTGTTTATGGACCTCCATCATTTCTCTGATTATTTCCACCATTTCAGACTCAAACATAAAACACATTAACATACTGTGATCTTTTTCTCTCTCTACACACACACACACACACACACACACACACACACACACACACACACACACACACACACACACACACACACACACACACACACACACACACACACACACACACACACACACACACACACACACACACACACACACACACACACACACACATTTTCGGAGTATGACAAACTAATCTAGGGGCTTCTCTCTCTCTCTCTCTCTCTTCTCTCTCTCTTCTCTCTCTCTCCCTTCTCTCTCTGTCTCTGTCTCTCTCCCTATCTCTCTCTCTCTCTCTCTCTCTGTCTCTGTCTCTGTCTCTGTCTCTGTCTCTCCCCTCTCTCCTCTCTCTCTCTCTCTCTCTCTCTCTCTCTCTCTCTCAATTCAGTTCAAAGGGTTTTCATTGGGAAATGTGGTAACATTGCCAAAGCAGGTGAAATAGACAATAAGCAAACTGTTTGCGTTGTTGTCATGACAACAGGTCTCACATCTTACTGCTGTGATGACACTTGGTGCTGTATCTCCTGACAGATGTGGGAGTTGATCAGTGTTGGATTTGGTTTCTAACTGTTTGTGGATCTGTGTAATCTGAGGGAAATATGTCTCTCTAACATGGTTATACATTTGGCAGGAGGTTAGGAAGTGCAGCTCAGTTTCCACCTCATTTTGTGTGCAGTGGGCACATAGCCTGTCTTCTCTTGAGAGCCAGGTCTGCCTACGGCGGCCTTTCTCAATAGCAAGGCTATGCTCACTGAGTCTGTACATAGTCAAAGCTTTCCTTAAGTTTGGGTCAGTCACAGTGGTCAGGTAATCTGCCACTGTGTACTCTCTGTTTAGGGCCAAATAGCATTCTAGTTTGTTCCGTTGGTTTGTTAATTCTTTCCAATGTGCCAAGTAATTGTCTTTTTGCTTTCTCATGATTTAATTGTGTTGCAGTCTGGTGGGTTTGTGGGGTCTGGTTGTGTTTGTGAAGTCCCAGTAGCAGCTGAATGGGGGGGACTCTTCTCTAGGTTCATCTCTCTGTAAGTGAGGGCTTGTGTGGGCATCGCTTCCTTTTAGGTGGTTATAGAATTTAATTAATGTATTTACTTCTCTCTCTCTCCCTCCATCTCTCAACTCAGTTCAAGGGGCTTTATTGGCATGAGATACATATAACATTGCCAATGCAAGTCAAGTAGATATTATACAAAAGTGAAATAAACAATAAAAATGAACAGTAAACATTGCACTCAAGTTGTGCCAATGTGCCAATCTCTCTTTCTCCCTCTCTCTCTCTCTCTCTCTCTCTCTCTCTCTCTCTCTCTCTCTCTCTCTCTCTCTCTCTCTCTCTCTCTCTCTCTCTCTCTCTCTCTCTCTCTCTCTCTCTCTTCTCTCTCTCCCTCTCATTCCCTCCCTCCCTCCCTCCCCCTCCCTCCCTCCCTCCCTGCCTCCTTCCTTCCTTCAATCCCTCCCTCCCTCCTACCCTCCCTCCCTCCCTCCCTCCCTCCCTCCCTCCCTCCCTCCCTCCCTCCCTCCCTCCCTGCCTCCCTCCCTGCCTCCTTCCTTCCTTCCCTCCCTCCCTCCCTCCCTCCCTCCCTCCCTCCCTCCCTCCCTCCCTCCCTCCCTCCCTCCCTCCTACCCTCCTACCCTCCCTCCCTCCCTCCTCTCTTTCTCAGAGACGCCAGGCCCTGGTAATAGTGCAGCACGGTTGACATTTTAACCAACATGGCCGGCAGACACGGCTCCGTGTTTCACTCCAACACCTCTGCCTCCCTCGCTTCCTCTCCTCTTCCCCCTTCCTCCCGTTCCCTTGCTCTCTGAGGTCAGAGAAAAAGCAGAAATTAGCCCCAGACCTTGCCGAGGTGATCGGTATCAAATTGCAGTGAAAATGGAAATGCCAATAAAATTTGACGGCTCTGTCTTTTTCTCTCCCTCCTTATTTCCTTCAAGGCGTTGTAGGATCGTAGAGGTCAAAGTTCAGTAGAAATATTAGGGGGGAAGAAGAGAGGGAGGGTAAATATGATGAAAAGGAAGCGGGAAAAATGGGGGCGCTTCAATTTCTCACTTTTCTCACCCTTTTCTCTTTCGCCCATCCCTCTCCCTCCCTCTCCCTCTCTCTCTCTCCCTCTCTCTCTCTCCCTCTCTCTCTCTCTCTCCATCCCTCTCTCTCTCCCTCCCTCTCTCTCTCCCTCTCTCTCTCTCTCTCTCTCTCTCTCTCTCTCTCTCTCTCTCTCTCTCTCTCTCTCTCTCTCTCTCTCTCTCTCTCTCTCTCTCTCTCTCTCTCTCTCTCCCTCTCTCCCTCTCTCTCCCTCTCTCCCCCTCTCTCTCTCCCTCCCTCTCCCTCTCTCCACCTCTCTCTCTCCCTCCCTCTCCCTCTCCCTCTCTCCCCTTCTCTCTCTCTCCCTCTCTGTCTCTCTCTCTCCCTCTCTCTCCCTCTCCCTCTCTCCCCTTCTCTCTCCCTCTACCCCTTCTCTCTCTCTCTCTCCCTATCTCTCTCCCTCTCTCCCTCTCTCTCCTTCTCTCTCTCTCTTTCGCCCATCCCTCTCCCTCTCTCTCCTTCTCTCTTTCTCCCTCTCTCTCCTTCTCTCTCTCTCTTTCGCCCATCCCTCTC
This sequence comes from Oncorhynchus gorbuscha, assembly GCF_021184085.1. Lineage (NCBI taxonomy): Eukaryota > Metazoa > Chordata > Actinopteri > Salmoniformes > Salmonidae > Oncorhynchus > Oncorhynchus gorbuscha. Next base: position 65,790 of record NW_025746545.1, on the reverse strand, counting down.
CCTCTCTCTCTCTCCCTCTCTCGCCTTCTCTCACTTTCTACCTCTCTCTTCTTCTTCTCTCTCTCTCTCTCTCTCTCTCTCTCTCTCTCTCTCTCTCTCTCTCTCTCTCTCTCTCTCTCTCCCTCTCTCTCTCCCTCTCTCTCATTCTCTCTCTTTCTCCCTCTTTCTCCTTCTCTCTCTCTTTCTCCATCTCTCTCCTTCTCTCTTTCTCCCTCTCTCTCTTTCTCCCTCTCTCTCTCCGTCCGGTATCCACGAGTCATTGCTTCTGTTTTCCTAACTCACATGGGACGAGCCCCGGGTTTGTTATTGTAGGCTTTGCTGAACATGATCCTGTCTTTACAGCGGATTCAGACCATTTGCTTCCAATAGAAACGTGTTCTTGGATTACAGACCAGACTGGGCTAGCCAGAGCAGCTATATCTGTCTTGGATAACAGACCAGACTGGGCTAGCCAGAGCAGCTATATCTGTCTTGGATAACAGACCAGACTGGGCTAGCCAGAGCAGCTATATCTGTCTTGGATTACAGACCAGACTGGGCTAGCAAGAGCAGGTATATCTGTCTTGGATTACAGACCAGACTGGGCTAGCCAGAGCACACTAGGACTGAGTACATAGCTAGCATGCTAGTCCTGAGTACGTAGATAGCATGCTAGTCCTGAATACGTAGCTAGCATGCTAGTCCTGAGTACATAGCCAGCATGCTAGTCCTAAGTATGTAGCTAGCATGCTAGTCCTGAGTACGTAGCTAGCATGCTAGTCCTGAGTACATAGCTAGCATGCTAGTCCTG
>NW_025746545.1:55000-57500 GCF_021184085.1 Oncorhynchus gorbuscha | reverse complement strand
CCTTTTCCCACAGCTTGAACTGCCCTCTTAGTCCCTGTATGTTGTATTGCCATTATACCTGAGAAGGAAGCCAGGAGGCTGGGGGTTGTATTGTCATTATACCTGAGAAGGAAGCCAGGAGGCTGGGGGTTGTATTGTCATTATACCTGAGGAGGAAGCTGGGTGTTGTATTGTCATTATACCTGAGGAGGAAGCTGGGTGTTGTATTGTCATTATACCTGAGGAGGAAGCTGGGGGTTGTATTGTCATTATACCTGAGGAGGAAGCCAGGAGCCTGGGGGTTGTATTGTCATTATACCTGAGGAGGAAGCCAGGAGGCTGGAGGTTGTATTGTCATTATGCCTGAGGAGGAAGCTGGGGATTGTATTGTCATTATGCCTGAGGAGGAAGCTGGGGGTTGTATTGTCATTATGCCTGAGGAGGAAGCCAGGAGGCTGGAGGTTGTATTGTCATTATGCCTGAGGAGGAAGCCAGGAGGCTGGGGGTTGTATTGTCATTATGCCTGAGGAGGAAGCTGGGGGTTGTATTGTCATTATGCCTGAGGAGGAAGCCAGGAGGCTGGGGGTTGTATTGTCATTATGCCTGAGGAGGAAGCTGGGGGTTGTATTGTCATTATACCTGAGGAGGAAGCTGGGGATTGTATTGTCATTATACCTGAGGAGGAAGCCAGGAGGCTGGGGGTTGTATTGTCATTATGCCTGAGGAGGAAGCTGGGGGTTGTATTGTCATTATACCTGAGGAGGAAGCTGGGGATTGTATTGTCATTATACCTGAGGAGGAAGCCAGGAGGCTGGGGGTTGTATTGTCATTATACCTGAGGAGGAGGCTGGGGGTTGTATTGTCATTATACCTGAGGAGGAAGCCAGGAGGCTGGGGGTTGTATTGTCATTATACCTGAGGAGGAAGCCAGGAGGCTGGGGGTTGTATTGTCATTATACCTGAGGAGGAAGCTGGGTGTTGTATTGTCATTATGCCTGAGAAGGAAGCTGGGGGTTGTATTGTCATTATACCTGAGAAGGAAGCTGGGTGTTGTATTGTCATTATGCCTGAGAAGGAAGCTGGGTGTTGTATTGTCATTATGCCTGAGGAGGAAGCTGGGGGTTGTATTGTCATTATGCCTGAGAAGGAAGCTGGGTGTTGTATTGTCATTATGCCTGAGAAGGAAGCTGGGTGTTGTATTGTCATTATACCTGAGGAGGAAGCTGGGTGTTGTATTGTCATTATGCCTGAGGAGGAAGCTGGGTGTTGTATTGTCATTATGCCTGAGGAGGAAGCTGGGTGTTGTATTGTCATTATGCCTGAGGAGGAAGCTGGGTGTTGTATTGTCATTATGCCTGAGGAGGAAGCCAGGAGGCTGGGGGTTGTATTGTCATTATGCCTGAGGAGGAAGCCAGGAGGCTGGGGGTTGTATTGTCATTATACCTGAGGAGGAAGCCAGGAGGCTGGGGGTTGTATTGTCATTATACCTGAGGAGGAAGCTGGGTGTTGTATTGTCATTATGCCTGAGAAGGAAGCTGGGGGTTGTATTGTCATTATACCTGAGAAGGAAGCTGGGTGTTGTATTGTCATTATGCCTGAGAAGGAAGCTGGGTGTTGTATTGTCATTATGCCTGAGGAGGAAGCTGGGGGTTGTATTGTCATTATGCCTGAGAAGGAAGCTGGGTGTTGTATTGTCATTATGCCTGAGAAGGAAGCTGGGTGTTGTATTGTCATTATACCTGAGGAGGAAGCTGGGTGTTGTATTGTCATTATGCCTGAGGAGGAAGCTGGGTGTTGTATTGTCATTATGCCTGAGGAGGAAGCTGGGTGTTGTATTGTCATTATGCCTGAGGAGGAAGCTGGGTGTTGTATTGTCATTATGCCTGAGGAGGAAGCCAGGAGGCTGGGGGTTGTATTGTCATTATGCCTGAGGAGGAAGCTGGGGGTTGTATTGTCATTATACCTGAGGAGGAAGCTGGGGATTGTATTGTCATTATACCTGAGGAGGAAGCCAGGAGGCTGGGGGTTGTATTGTCATTATACCTGAGGAGGAGGCTGGGGGTTGTATTGTCATTATACCTGAGGAGGAAGCCAGGAGGCTGGGGGTTGTATTGTCATTATACCTGAGGAGGAAGCCAGGAGGCTGGGGGTTGTATTGTCATTATACCTGAGGAGGAAGCTGGGTGTTGTATTGTCATTATGCCTGAGGAGGAAGCCAGGAGGCTGGGGGTTGTATTGTCATTATACCTGAGGAGGAGGCTGGGGGTTGTATTGTCATTATACCTGAGGAGGAAGCCAGGAGGTTGGGGGTTGTATTGTCATTATACCTGAGGAGGAAGCTGGGTGTTGTATTGTCATTATGTCATTATGCCTGAGAAGGAAGCTGGGTGTTGTATTGTCATTATGCCTGAGAAGGAAGCTGGGGGTTGTATTGTCATTATGCCTGAGAAGGAAGCTGGGGGTTGTAATGTCATTATGCCTGAGAAGGAAGCTGGGTGTTGTATTGTCATTATGCCTGAGG
>NW_025746545.1:42500-52500 GCF_021184085.1 Oncorhynchus gorbuscha | reverse complement strand
GAGACAGAGTAGAAAGAGAGGAATACAACAGGGACCAGGTAGGAGGTAGGAGGTAGGAGACAGAGTAGATAGGGAGGGATACTACAGGGACCAGGTAGGAGGTAGGAGGTAGGAGACAGAGTAGAAAGAGAGGAATACAACAGGGACCAGGTAGGAGGTAGGAGGTAGGAGGTAGGAGACAGAGTAGAAAGGGAGGGATATAAAAAAAAGTGAGAAAAGAGGAGAGACTGGAAGAGAGGAGGAGAAGGAGAGAGAGGAAGAGAGGAGGAGAAGGAGAGAGAGGAAGAGAGGAGGAGAAGGAGATAGAGGAAGATAGGAGGAGAAGGAGAGATTGGAAGGGAGGAGAGGATTATAAAGAGACTGGGAGAGAGGAGGAGAAGGAGAGAGAGGAAGAGAGGAGGAGAAGGAGAGAGAGGAAGATAGGAGGGGATTATAAAGAGACTGGGAGAGAGGAGGAGAAGGAGAGAGAGGAAGAGAGGAGGGGAGTATAAAGAGACTGGAAGAGAGGAGGAGAAGGAGAGAGAGGAAGATAGGAGGGGATTATAAAGAGACTGGGAGAGAGGAGGAGAAGGAGAGAGAGGAAGAGAGGAGGGGAGTATAAAGAGACTGGAATAGAGGAGAAGGAGAGAGAGGAAGAGAGGAGTAGAAGGAGAGAGAGGAAGAGAGGAGGGGAGTATAAAGAGACTGGAATAGAGGAGGAGAAGAAGAGAGAGGAAGGGAGGAGAGGATTATAAAGAGACTGGAATAGAGGAGGAGAAGAAGAGAGAGGAAGAGAGGAGGGGAGTATAAAGAGACTGGAATAGAGGAGGAGAAGAAGAGAGAGGAAGGGAGGAGAGGATTATAAAGAGACTGGGAGAGAGGAGGAGAAGGAGAGAGAGGAAGAGAGGAGGAGAAGGAGAGAGAGGAAGAGAGGAGGAGAAGGAGAGAGAGGAAGAGAGGAGGAGAAGGAGAGAGAGGAAGAGAGGAGTAGAAGGAGAGAGAGGAAGAGAGGAGGAGAAGGAGAGAGAGGAAGAGAGGAGTAGAAGGAGAGAGAGGAAGAGAGGAGGGAAGTATGAAGATGGAGGGATAGAGAGATGGTATACTAAAAGAGATGAAGATGCTGTGTTTGTTAGTTTTCAAGGCTAGATAGGATAACCATCACAGATATACTCCCCCCTTCCCCTCTTTCTTTCTTTCTTTCTTTCCAATTCTAACGACTTGTCTTGCTGCCTGTGTTCCAAAAACAGTCAAGTGCATGGATGGTTTTTCCCTCTGAGCCAAGCTGGAAAAACACAACAAAACAATGCAGTCTGTTGCTTGTCACTCATGGGTGTCTGAGCATGCAGCTCAGTGCCACAGCTTGAACACACAGCTGTAAACTGGTGGTGAAGGAAAAACAAACAAAGGCCCAAGCACCCCTCCCTCCCTCCCTCCCTCCCTCCCCCCCCCCCTCCCCCCTCCCTCCCTCCCCCCTCCCTCCCTCCCTCCCTCCCTCCCTCCCCATCTCCATCCCTCCCTCCCTCCCTCCCTCCCTCCATCCCCCCAACCTCCCTCACTCCCCATCTCCATCCCTCCCTCCCCCCATCCTCCCTCCCTCCCCCATCCTCCATCCCTCCCTCCCCCATCCTCCCTCCCTCCCCCATCCTCCATCCCTCCCCCCCATCCTCTCTCCCTCCCCCATCCTCCCTCCCTCCCCCCATCCTCCCTCCCTCCCCCATCCTCCCTCCCTCCCCCATCCTCCTTCCCTCCCTCCCCCATCCTCCTTCCCTCCCTCCCCCATCCTCCTTCCCTCCCTCCCCCATCCTCCTTCCCTCCCTCCCCCCATCCTCCCTCCCTCCCCCCATCCTCCCTCCCTCCCCCCATCCTCCCTCCCTCCCCCATCCTCCATCCCTCCCTCCCCCCATCCTCCCTCCCTCCCCCCATCCTCCATCCTTCCCTCCCCCCATCCTCCCTCCCCCATTCTCCATCCTCCCTCCCTCCCCCCATCCTCCCTCCCTCCCCCATCCTCCATCCCTCCCTCCCTCCCCCATCCTCCATCCCTCCCTCCCTCCCCCCATCCTCCCTCCCCCGTCCTCCCTCCATCCCTCCCCCCATCCTCCCTCCCTCCCTTTCCTCCAATCCCCTCTTCTCACAAATGATATTTTCTTGTTTAATTTAACAAGAAATGAGTAGTAAATTAAAGGATTGGCCCCAGAATCACAGCACACACACACACACACACACACACACACACACACACACACACACACACACACACACACACACACACACACACACACACACACACACACACACACACACACACACACACACACACACACACACACACACACACACACACGTGCGCTCCAGATTCCCAGCGTGCCCCTGTGCTGCTCTCCGCTCCCCAATGAAAAGGCAATTTGTGAAATGATGTGATAAAGTAATTAGATAGAATTCAGCCCCTTCAGATTGTTGCCATGCAGAGTGCTCACACACACACACACACACACACACACACACACACACACACACACACACACACACACACACACACACACACACACACACACACACACACACACACACACACACACACACACACACACACACACACTGCTTCTCCTATTTGTACACAACATCATGGTAACGATGGGTCTCCGCGATCACAGCTCGTAAAAACCCAAACCGCCTCAACCACTTCTTCTCTTTTTTTCATCCTCCTTTAAAACGTCCCAAATGAGAGGGAGAGAAATGAGAGGGAGAGAAATGAGAGAGAGAGAAATGAGAGAGGGAGACATGAGAGAGGGAGACATGAGAGAGGGAGAAAAGAGAGAGGGAGACATGAGAGAGGGAGACATGAGAGAGGGAGAAAAGAGAGAGGGAGAAAAGAGAGAGGGAGAAAAGAGAGAGGGAGAAAAGAGAGAGAAAAATGAGAGAGGGAGAGAAATGAGAGGGAGAGAAATGAGAGGGAGAGAAATGAGAGAGGGAGAAATGAGAGAGGCAGAAATGAGAGAGGCAGAAATGAGAGAGGCAGAAATGAGAGAGGCAGAAATGAGAGAGGCAGAAATGAGAGAGGCAGAAATGAGAGAGGCAGAAATGAGAGAGGCAGAAATGAGAGAGGCAGAAATGAGAGAGGCCGAAATGATAGAGACAGAAATGATAGAGGCAGAAATGAGAGAGGCAGAAATGAGAGAGGCAGAAATGAGAGAGGCAGAAATGAGAGAGGCAGAAATGAGAGAGGCAGAAATGAGAGAGGCAGAAATGAGAGAGGCAGAAATGAGAGAGGGAGAAAAGAGAGAGGGAGAAAAGAGAGAGAGAGAGAAATGAGAGAGAGGGAGAAAAGAGAGAGGGAGAGAAAAGAGAGAGGGAGAGAAAAGAGAGAGGGAGAGAAAAGAGAGAGGGAGAGAAGAGAGAGAGGGGGAGAAAAGAGAGGGGGAGAAAAGAGAGAGGGAGAGAAAAGAGAGAAGGAGAGAAAAGAGAGAGGGAGAAAAGAGAGAGAGAGAGAAATGAGAGAGAGGGAGAGAAAAGAGAGAGGGAGAGAAAAGAGAGAGGGGGAGAAAAGAGAGAGGGAGAAAAGAGAGAGGGAGAGAAAAGAGAGAAGGAGAGAAAAGAGAGAGGGAGAAAAGAGAGAGGGAGAGAAAAGAGAGAAGGAGAGAAAAGAGAGAAGGAGAGAAAAGAGAGAAGGAGAGAAAAGAGAGAAGGAGAGAAAAGAGAGAAGGAGAGAAAAGAGAGAGGGAGAGAAAAGAGAGAGGGAGAGAAAAGAGAGAAGGAGAGAAAAGAGAGGGAGAAAAGAGAGAGGGAGAAAAGAGAGAGGGAGAGAAAAGAGAGAGGGAGAGAAAAGAGAGAGGGAGAGAAAAGAGAGAAGGAGAGAAAAGAGAGAGGGAGAAAAGAGAGAGGGAGAAAAGAGAGAGGGAGAGAAAAGAGAGGGAGAAAAGAGAGAGGGAGAAAAGAGAGAGGGAGAAAAGAGAGAGGGAGAGAAAAGAGAGAGGGAGAGAAAAGAGAGAAGGAGAGAAAAGAGAGAGGGAGAGAAAAGAGAGAGGGAGAGAAAAGAGAGAGGGAGAGAAAAGAGAGAAGGAGAGAAAAGAGAGAGGGAGAAAAGAGAGAGGGAGAGAAAAGAGAGAAGGAGAGAAAAGAGAGGGAGAAAAGAGAGAGGGAGAGAAAAGAGAGAAGGAGAGAAAAGAGAGGGAGAAAAGAGAGAGGGAGAGAAAAGAGAGAGGGAGAAAAGAGAGAGGGAGAGAAAAGAGAGAAGGAGAGAAAAGAGAGAGGGAGAGAAAAGAGAGAGGGAGAGAAAAGAGAGAGGGAGAGAAAAGAGAGAGGGAGAGAAAAGAGAGAGGGAGAGAAAAGAGAGAGGGAGAGAAAAGAGAGAAGGAGAGAAAAGAGAGAAGGAGAGAAAAGAGAGAAGGAGAGAAAAGAGAGAGGGAGAGAAAAGAGAGAAGGAGAGAAAAGAGAGAGGGAGAGAAAAGAGAGAGGGAGAGAAAAGAGAGAGGGAGAGAAAAGAGAGAGGGAGAGAAAAGAGAGAAGGAGAGAAAAGAGAGAAGGAGAGAAAAGAGAGGGAGAAAAGAGAGAGGGAGAGAAAAGAGAGAAGGAGAGAAAAGAGGGGGAGAAAAGAGAGAGGGAGAGAAAAGAGAGAGGGAGAAAAGAGAGAGGGAGAGAAAAGAGAGAGGGAGAAAAGAGAGAGGGAGAGAAAAGAGAGAGGGAGAAAAGAGAGAGGGAGAGAAAAGAGAGAGGGAGAAAAGAGAGAGGGAGAGAAAAGAGAGAGGGAGAGAAAAGAGAGAAGGAGAGAAAAGAGAGGGAGAAAAGAGAGAGGGAGAGAAAAGAGAGAAGGAGAGAAAAGAGAGAGGGAGAAAAGAGAGAGGGAGAAAAGAGAGAGGGAGAGAAAAGAGAGAGGGAGAGAAAAGAGAGAAGGAGAGAAAAGAGAGAGGGAGAGAAAAGAGAGAGGGAGAGAAAAGAGAGAGGGAGAGAAAAGAGAGAAGGAGAGAAAAGAGAGAAGGAGAGAAAAGAGAGAAGGAGAGAAAAGAGAGAAGGAGAGAAAAGAGAGAAGGAGAGAAAAGAGAGAGGGAGAAAAGAGAGAGGGAGAGAAAAGAGAGAGGGAGAGAAAAGAGAGAGGGAGAGAAAAGAGAGAAGGAGAGAAAAGAGAGGGAGAAGAGAGAGGGAGAGAAAAGAGAGGGAGAAAAGAGAGAAGGAGAGAAAAGAGAGAGGGAGAAAAGAGAGAGGGAGAAAAGAGAGAAGGAGAGAAAAGAGAGGGAGAAAGGAGAGAGGGAGAAAGGAGAGAGGGAGAAAGGAGAGAGGGAGAAAAGAGAGAGGGAGAGAAAAGAGAGAGGGAGAAAAGAGAGAGGGAGAGAAAAGAGAGAAGGAGAGAAAAGAGAGGGAGAAAAGAGAGGGAGAAAAGAGAGAGGGAGAGAAAAGAGAGAGGGAGAGAAAAGAGAGAGGGAGAGAAAAGAGAGAGGGAGAGAAAAGAGAGAAGGAGAGAAAAGAGAGAAGGAGAAAAGAGAGAGGGAGAGAAAAGAGAGAAGGAGAGAAAAGAGAGGGAGAAAAGAGAGAGGGAGAGAAAAGAGAGAAGGAGAGAAAAGAGAGAGGGAGAAAAGAGAGAGGGAGAGAAAAGAGAGAGGGAGAGAAAAGAGAGAAGGAGAGAAAAGAGAGAAGGAGAGAAAAGAGAGAAGGAGAGAAAAGAGAGAAGGAGAGAAAAGAGAGAAGGAGAGAAAAGAGAGAAGGAGAGAAAAGAGAGAAGGAGAGAAAAGAGAGAGGGAGAAAAGAGAGAGGGAGAAAAGAGAGAGGGAGAAAAGAGAGAGGGAGAAAAGAGAGAGGGAGAGAAAAGAGAGAGGGAGAGAAAAGAGAGAGGGAGAGAAAAGAGAGAGGGAGAGAAAAGAGAGGGAGAAAAGAGAGAGGGAGAAATGAGAGGAGAGAAAAGAGAGAGGGAGAAAAGAGAGAGGGAGAGAAAAGAGAGAGGGAGAGAAAAGAGAGAGGGAGAGAAAAGAGAGAGGGAGAGAAAAGAGAGAGGGAGAGAAAAGAGAGAAGGAGAGAAAAGAGAGAGTGAGAGAAAAGAGAGAAGGAGAGAAAAGAGAGAGAGGAGAGAAAAGAGAGAGGGAGAAAAGAGAGAGGGAGAGAAAAGAGAGAGGGAGAGAAAAGAGAGAAGGAGAGAAAAGAGAGAGGGAGAGAAAAGAGAGAGGGAGAGAAAAGAGAGAGGGAGAGAAAAGAGAGAGGGAGAGAAAAGAGAGAGGGAGAGAAAAGAGAGAAGGAGAGAAAAGAGAGAAGGAGAGAAAAGAGAGGAGAGAAAAGAGAGAAGGAGAGAAAAGAGAGAGGGAGAAAAGAGAGAGGGAGAGAAAAGAGAGAGGGAGAGAAAAGAGAGAAGGAGAGAAAAGAGAGAGAGAAAAGAGAGAGGGAGAGAAAAGAGAGGGAGAAAAGAGAGAGGGAGAGAAAAGAGAGAAGGAGAGAAAAGAGAGAGGGAGAAAAGAGAGAGGGAGAAAAGAGAGAAGGAGAGAAAAGAGAGGGAGAAAGGAGAGAGGGAGAAAAGAGAGAGGGAGAAAAGAGAGAGGGAGAAAAGAGAGAGGGAGAGAAAAGAGAGAGGGAGAAAAGAGAGAGGGAGAGAAAAGAGAGAAGGAGAGAAAAGAGAGAGGGAGAAAAGAGAGAGGGAGAGAAAAGAGAGAGGGAGAGAAAAGAGAGAGAGAAAAGAGAGAGGGAGAGAAAAGAGAGGGAGAAAAGAGAGAGGGAGAGAAAAGAGAGAAGGAGAAAAGAGAGAGGGAGAAAAGAGAGAAGGAGAGAAAAGAGAGGGAGAAAGGAGAGAGGGAGAAAAGAGAGAGGGAGAAAAGAGAGAGGGAGAGAAAAGAGAGAGGGAGAAAAGAGAGAGGGAGAGAAAAGAGAGAAGGAGAGAAAAGAGAGGGAGAAAAGAGAGAGGGAGAGAAAAGAGAGAAGGAGAGAAAAGAGGGGGAGAAAAGAGAGAGGGAGAGAAAAGAGAGAGGGAGAAAAGAGAGAGGGAGAGAAAAGAGAGGGAGAAAAGAGAGAGGGAGAAAAGAGAGGAGAGAAAAGAGAGAGGGAGAAAAGAGAGAGGGAGAGAAAAGAGAGAGGGAGAGAAAAGAGAGAGGGAGAGAAAAGAGAGAGGGAGAGAAAAGAGAGAAGGAGAGAAAAGAGAGGGAGAAAAGAGAGAGGGAGAGAAAAGAGAGAGGGAGAGAAAAGAGAGAGGGAGAAAAGAGAGAGGGAGAAAAGAGAGAGGGAGAGAAAAGAGAGAAGGAGAGAAAAGAGAGAAGGAGAGAAAAGAGAGGGAGAAAAGAGAGAGGGAGAGAAAAGAGAGAAGGAGAGAAAAGAGAGAGGGAGAAAAGAGAGAGGGAGAAAAGAGAGAGGGAGAGAAAAGAGAGAGGGAGAGAAAAGAGAGAAGGAGAGAAAAGAGAGAAGGAGAGAAAAGAGAGAAGGAGAGAAAAGAGAGAAGGAGAGAAAAGAGAGAAGGAGAGAAAAGAGAGAGGGAGAAAAGAGAGAGGGAGAAAAGAGAGAGGGAGAAAAGAGAGAGGGAGAAAAGAGAGAGGGAGAAAAGAGAGAGGGAGAAAAGAGAGAGGGAGATAAAAGAGAGAGGGAGAGAAAAGAGAGAGGGAGAGAAAAGAGAGAGGGAGAGAAAAGAGAGGGAGAAAAGAGAGAGGGAGAAATGAGAGGAGAGAAAAGAGAGAGGGAGAAAAGAGAGAGGGAGAGAAAAGAGAGAGGGAGAGAAAAGAGAGAGGGAGAGAAAAGAGAGAGGGAGAGAAAAGAGAGAGGGAGAGAAAAGAGAGAAGGAGAGAAAAGAGAGAGTGAGAGAAAAGAGAGAAGGAGAGAAAAGAGAGAAGGAGAGAAAAGAGAGAGGGAGAAAAAGAGAGAGGAGATAAAAGAGAGAGGGAGATAAAAGAGAGAGGGAGAGAAAAGAGAGAGGGAGAGAAAAGAGAGGGAGAGAAAAGAGAGAGGGAGAGAAAAGAGAGAGGGAGAGAAAAGAGAGAGGGAGAGAAAAGAGAGAGGGAGAGAAAAGAGAGAGGGAGAGAAAAGAGAGAGGGAGAGAAAAGAGAGAAGGAGAGAAAAGAGAGAGTGAGAGAAAAGAGAGAAGGAGAGAAAAGAGAGAGGGAGAAATGAGAGGAGAGAAAAAAACCTGCCAACTGCAGGGCATAGCCTAGATCCCAAATGGCACCCTATTCTCTATTAATGAAACGTAGGCACTTCGGTCCCTGGTCAAAAGTTGTGCACTACGTAGGGAATAGGCTGCCATTTAGCATCTAGCAATAATGTCCATTAATGCAATTAGGGTTGTAATTTAGCTAGCGCCCGAACACACACATACTTCTCCCTCTGGAAAACAGGGTTTACCATCACCACCGTGCTGCAGTGTTCCTGAGCAGAAACAGGTGTGAAAAAACAGATCATTCATTTCTGCACTGGCAGGGCTGAGAGGAGGCTGGAAGGAGGCTGGAAGGAGGCTTGTGGATGATTAGAGGTTGGGGTGGGGGGTAGGGGGGGTCTGAGAGGAGCTGAGAGGAGCTGAGAGGAGGCTTGTGGTTGTTTAGAGGTAGGAGGGGAGGCTGAGAGGAGCTGAGAGGAGGCTTGTGGATGATTAGAGGTAATGTTGGGCTTGAGAGGAGCTGAGAGGAGGCTTGTGGTTGTTTAGAGGTAGGAGGGGAGGCTGAGAGGAGCTGAGAGGAGGCTTGTGGATGATTAGAGGTTGGGGTGGGGGGTAGGGGGGGTCTGAGAGGAGCTGAGAGGAGGCTTGTGGATGTTTAGAGGTAGGAGGGGAGGCTGAGAGGAGCTGAGAGGAGGCTTGTGGATGATTAGAGGTAATGTTGGGCTTGAGAGGAGCTGAGAGGAGCTGAGAGGAGGCTTGTGGTTGTTTAGAGGTTGGAGGGGAGGCTGAGAGGAGCTGAGAGGAGGCTTGTGGATGATTAGAGGTAATGTTGGGCTTGAGAGGAGCTGAGAGGAGCTGAGAGGAGGCTTGTGGTTGTTTAGAGGTAGGAGGGGAGGCTGAGAGGAGCTGAGAGGAGCTGAGAGGAGGCTTGTGGATGATTAGAGGTTGGGGTGGGGTCTGAGGGGAGCTGAGGGGAGCTGAGAGGAGGCTTGTGGTTTTTTAGAGGTGGGGGGGGGGTGAGAGGAGCTGAGAGGAGGCTTGTGGTTGTTTAGAGGTAGGGGGGGGGTGAGAGGAGCTGAGAGGAGATGAGAGGAGGCCCAGGATCCTTACAGAAAACCAGGTTAAGTGAGGAGGTAGAACTACCGTGGGCTGAGAGAGGGGTTTGGACGGGGGGTGGTAACCACTATGTATTGTATTCACTACCTAAGCCCTGATACAGGGTCAGCATTGGTTCATGCTACTAATGGTTAAGGTTAGGGCTGGAGGGAGAGACATCTGATTCTAGATCTTTACAATAAACCTTTGAGGTCAGATTTCATCCGGAAGATGAACCCTGAGATGTCAGCTTTCTGCTCACCCACGACAACCCCCAATGGCAACCCTACCGTGCCGTGGCAACCTAGACCTAGCGGAGTGTTGTCATCCTGCCAAAGCTTTGCCCTCGACAAGTATGGCTTCGTTTTGCCCTAAACCTCAATGGAGACCGACCTAGCTCTGCCATAACTTCCAAACCTAGCAGTTTACTCTAGCAGTTTACTCCAAAGCTAAATATAGGATACATAAAAAACAACAAAATTGATCAGAGAACTTCATGTTTGAGTCCCAAATGTCACCCTATTCCCTATTGGCTCTAGTCAAATGGCACCCTATTTCCTATTGGCTCTGGTCAAATGGCACCCTATTCCCTATTGGCTCTGGTCAAATGGCACCCTATTCCATATTGGCTCTGGTCAAATGGCACCCTATTCCCTATTGGCTCTGGTCAAATGGCACCCTATTCCCTATTGGCTCTGGTCAAATGACACCCTATTCCCTATTGGCTCTGGTCAAATGACACCCTATTCCCTATTGGCTCTGGTCAAATGACACCCTATTCCCTATTGGCTCTGGTCAAATGGCACCCTATTCCCTATTGGCTCTGGTCAAATGACACCCTATTCCCTATTGGCTCTGGTCAAATGACACCCTATTCCC